>NC_057812.1:482420215-482698430 GCF_018294505.1 Triticum aestivum
TAGGCGAGTACTGGACTGTAGCTAAGCCCCCGAGTGGGAGGACTGCTCTCCACTCGGTAGGATTTTTTCAAACTTAGGCGAGTGTCGGACTGCAGCTAAGTCTCCAAGTGAGAGAACTTAGGCGAGTACTGGACTGCAGCTAAGCCCCCGAGTGGGAGGATTGCCCTCCACTCGGTAGGATTTTTTCAAACTTAGGCGAGTGCCGGACTGCAGCTAAGTCTCCAAGTGAGAGAACTTAGGCGAGTACTGGACTGCAGCTAAGCCTCCGAGTGGGAGGGTTGCTCTCCACTCGGTAGAATTTTTTAAATACTTAGGCGAAACGGATTCGCAGCTAAGCCTTCGAGTGGGAGGCTAGCTCGCCACTCGGTAGGAAATTGTTTTTACAAACTTAGGCGAAGCGGATTCTCCGCTAAGCCACCCACTGGGGGATTTCTCACGCAAACAAAAACAATAATAATCACTGGGAAAATTATAACGCTCTTGTCTTTGATAAATAAACTACATGAGTTTTTCTTATTACATCTCATCCGAGTGAGAATTCAAGTATAAAAGGGGCGGAGGAGCTCCGCATTCCAGGCTCGCGGCTCATCAATCTGGCGATCGACATTGTAGAGGTGGTATGCTCCATTGTGGAGGACTCTGGTGACTATGAAGGGGCCTTCCCAAGTAGGAGCGAGTTTGTGTGGTTTCTGCTGATCCACTCGGAGGACTAAGTCTCCTTCTTGGAAGGCTCGACTCTTCACGTTTCTGGCATGGAATCGACGCAAGTCTTGCTGATAGATGGTCGATCGGATCATGGCCATTTCTCTTTCTTCTTCCAGGAGGTCGACTGCGTCCTGCCGGGCTTGTTCTGCTTCATCTTCAGAGTAGAGCTCGACTCGGGGAGCGTTGTGAAGCAGGTCACTCGGCAAGACTGCCTCGGCTCCGTAGACCAGAAAGAATGGGGTTCTTCCGGTCGATCAGTTTGGGGTTGTCCTCAATCCCCAAAGGACTGATGGAAGCTCATCGACCCATGCACCTGCTGCATGCTTGAGATCGCGCATCAATCGGGGTTTTAGTCCTTTGAGAATTAGGTCGTTTTCCCTTTCTACTTGCCCATTCGACTGGGGGTGAGCGACCGAAGCATAGTCGACCCGAGTAACCTGAGAGGCACAAAAGGCCCTGAATTTGTCAGAATCGAAGTTTGACCCATTGTCAGTGATGATGCTGTGTGGAACTCCATATCTGAATATCAACCCTCTAACAAAACTGATAGCAGTGCAAGCGTAAAGATTCTTGATAGGTTTGGCTTCAATCCATTTGGTGAACTTGTCGACTGCACTAGCACATGAGTGAAGCTGCTCCTGCCCGTTCTCAATGGTCCAACCATGTCTAGCCCCCAAATAGCGAAGGGCCAGACGAGTGGAATGGTTTTCAGGGCTGACGCAGGCTTGTGCGACATATTGGAGTAATACTGACATCCTTCACATTTGTCGACTATCTCTTTTGCCATTTCATTGGCTCTTGGCCAGTAGAATCCCGCTCGGTATGCTTTAGCCACAATGGTCCGAGAGGACGCATGATGACCACAGGTCCCCGAGTGGATATCATCAAGGATCATCTGACCTTCTTCTGGTGTAATACACTTTTGGCTGACCCCAGTCGCGCTTTCTCTATATAACCGTCCTTTTATGACTGTAAAGGCCTTCGATCGACGGACGATCTGTCGAGCCTCTTCTTCGTCCTCTGGGAGTTCTTTCCTTAGGATGTACACGATGTACGGTACTGTCCAGACGGGAGTGATGACCAAGACTTCCATGATCAGGTCGACCACAGCTGGAATTTCAACTTCAGTCGAATCCGTGGCACTTTTTGGCTGCGGGGCCTCTTCAGTGAAAGGATCCTCCTGAACTGATGGTGTGTGGATGTGTTCCAAAAACACATTGCTGGGAACGGCCTCTCTTTTGGAACCTATTTTTGCCAGATCATCAGCTGCTTGATTTTTCAGTCGGGGTATGTGATGAAGCTCTAACCCCTCGAATTTCTTCTCCAGCTTTCTCATTGCATTGCAATAACCAGTCATGGCTGGACTTCTGACGTCCCATTCCTTCATCACCTGATTAACCACCAAATCTGAGTCGCCATAGACCATGAGGAGACGGACGCCGAGTGAAATGGCCATGCGCAATCCATATAGAAGTGCTTCGTATTCTGCCTCGTTGTTAGAGGAATCAAAGTGGATTTGAAGAACATATCTGAGTTTATCTCCTCTGGGGGAGACCAACACCACTCCGGCGCCGGAACCATTTAGCATCTTGGAACCGTCGAAAAACATGGTCCAATGCTCCGAGTGAACCTGAGTCGGCAGTTGCTGTTCAATCCACTAGGCGACGAAATCCGCGATTGGCTGGGACTTGATAGCTTTCTTTGCCTCAAACTTGATATCTAGAGGAAGGAGTTCAATCGCCCATTTTGCTACTCGACCAGTTGCGTCCCTGTTATGCAAGATCTCTGACAACGGAGCGTCGCTGACGACTGTAATGGAATGATCAGAGAAGTAGTGGGCAACTTTCTTTGTGGTCATATAAATCCCATATACGAGCTTCTGATAATGAGGATATCTTTGCTTCGATGGGGTCAAGACTTCAGAAATATAATACACTGGATGCTGAACTTTGAATGTTTTCCCTTCTTCTTCCCGCTTGACTGTAAGTACCTTACTGACGACTTGTCCTATGGCTGCAATGTAAAGCAGCAAAGGCTCCTTGCTGATTGGGGCAGCAAGCACCGGCTGGGCGGAGAGCAGAGCTTTGAGCTCTGCGAACGCTGCGTCAGCTTCAGGAGTCCACTCGAACTTGTCAGACTTCTTCATCAATCGGTAAAGAGGCAATGCTTTTTCACCGAGACGAGATATGAATCGACTTAGGGCGGCCAAGCAACCAGTAAGCTTCTGAACATCGTGCACTCGCACAGGACTTTTCATTCAGAGTATAGTACCGACTTTTTCTGGATTGGCGTCAATTCCCTGTTCGGAAATGAGAAAACCGAGTAACTTTCCACCAAGAACCCCGAATGTGCATTTTGATGAATTAAGCTTGATATCAAACCTTCTGAGGTTGGCAAAGGTTTCAGCAAGGTCAGTCAGCAGGTCGGAACCCTTCCGTGACTTGACCACAATATCATCCATGTACGCCTCCACATTCCGACTGATTTGGGTGAGCAAACACTCCTGAATCATCCTCATGAATGTGGCTCCGGCATTCTTGAGGCCGAATGGCATGGTAACATAACAGAAGCACCCGAATGGAGTGATGAAAGCTGTTTTGATCTCGTCAGGCCCATACAGACGGATCTGATGGTACCCGGAATAGGCGTCTAGAAAAGACAGTCGCTCACATCCCGCAGTCGAGTCGACTATCTGGTCGATGCGGGGGAGAGGAAAATGATCTTTCGGGCAGGCCCAATTGATATGTTTAAAGTCAATGCACATGCGAAGTGACTTGTCCTTCTTGGGGACCATGACAACATCGGCGAGCCACTCGGAGTGGTAGATTTCTTGGATGAACTCCGCCGCTAAGAGCCGAGCCACATCTTCGCCAATGGCCTTTCTCTTCTGGACGGCGGACCGTCAGAGATGTTCCTTGACAGGTTTTACTTTTGAGTCAACTCTTAGGCGGTGCTCAGCCAGCTCCCTGGGAACACCCAGCATGTCAGAGGGCTTCCATGTGAAAATGTCCCAGTTCTCACAGAGGAACTGGATGAGTGCTTCTTCCTATTTGGAGTCGAGTGTTGTCGAGATATGAGTTGGAGCAGCGCTGGGGTCGGTCGGGTGGATGTGAGCTGTCTTCGTATCGCCAGTCGACTGAAAAGCTGAATCTGTAGCGGGCTTCTTGGCTCGCAACAAATCACTCGGGTCTGAAGTCTTCTCGTATTCCTGCAACTCCACCACTGCCATCTGAGCATCAGCGATCTTCGAACCTTTCTGAAAGCATTCTTCCGCTTTCTTCCGATTGCCCGTAATAGCGATCACACCTTTGGGGCTAGGCATCTTCAATTTGAGGTACACTTAACATGGTCGGGCCATGAAACGTGCATAAGCCGGCCTCCCCAAAATAGCGTGGTAGGCACTCTGGAAGTCTACAACTTCGAATGTCAACTTTTCTTTGCGGTAATTTTTGGAATCACCGAAAACCACATCAAGAGCAATCTGGCCGAGTGATTCAGCCTTCTTCCCAGGAATGACTTCATGGAAACTCATGTTGCTGGCACCGAGTCTGGACATCGGAATGCCCATCCCTTTCAACATCTCAGCATACAATATGTTCAAACCACTGTCACCATCCATCAGGACTTTGGTCAGTCGAGTGCCTTCAACAACTGGGTCGATCACCAAAGCTTGCCTCCCAGGGGTGGCGATGTGCGTTGGGTGGTCGGACTGGTCGAATGTTATGGCCGTCTGAGACCATTTCAGGTAACTAGGTGTCCCCGGAGCGACCATATTCACCTCTCGGTTAATAACTTTCAGTCGACTTTTGCTTTCAACATCGGCAAAAATCATCAGAGTGGAATTGACCTGAGGGTATCCGTCGTCACTGTCTTCTTTGTCCTCGACCTTGTCCGACTCCTTTTCCTTACCTTTGGGCTGCTTGCCCTGGAACTGCTGGATCAAGAGTCGACACTGTCGAGTGGTATGTTTCGGGTAAATGAAATTACCGTCTTCATCTTTCTTTGTGTGGACGAGACATGGTAAGTCTAACACATCATTTCCGTCCTGGTCTTTAACCTTTTTGGGGTTCCAAGGTCCTTTAGGTTTCCCTTTAAACTTTCCTTGGGTTAAAGCCAAGGCTTCCCCGGGAGCCGCTGGCTCGGCTTTCCGCTTCTGTTTCCGATTGGAATTTCCTTCGGTTTCTTGGGCGACTGACTTGAGCTCGCCACTCCTGAGTCGATCCTCATCTTCACCATTAGCATACTTGGTGGCAATCTCCATCATACGATTCAGGGACATATCTTCGGTTCGACCGAATTTCAAATTCAGTTCTTTGTACTTGACTCCTTCCTTGAAGGCACAAACTGCTTGGTGGTCAGGCACATTCTCCACCGAGTGATGTAACGTGATCCACCTCTGGATGTAATCCCTCAAAGTTTCATTCGGCTTCTGCACGCAAGACCGCAGTTCCGTCAGCCCTGCTGGTCGCTTGCATGTGCCTTCAAATGTGGTGACGAACACTCGGGAGAGATCTTCCCAAGTGTAAATGCTGCTAGGCGCTAACTGGTTCAGCCACGCTCTGGCCAAGCCCTCCAACATGAGAGGCAGGTGCTTCATGGCCACTTCATCATTGCCGCCGCCAATCTGGACGGCCACTCGGTAGTCCTCAAGCCAAGTATCGGGCTTGGACTCGCCAGTGAACTTACTGACTCTAGTCGCCAACCTGAAGTTGGGAGGAATCACAGCGGCTCTGATGGCTCTACTAAAGCACTCTGGCCCCGAAACATGTACTCTGCTGCTGGTAGGTGCATCTCTGTCGTGACCTTCTCGGTGAGCCCCGTTCCTGTCAACCAAACCTTGGACGAGAATGGATCTCGCATCAAAGCCTGGCCCTCTGGGGTCGACTGGAATCCTTCGCCCACCACTATGAGGGCGCCTGTCATCCTGCTGGCGAGGCACATACGACCCGCTCCTCGGGGGAGGCGTGGGCACTCGACGTCGACCATCACGATCGACTCGGTGATCATACTGCTCATGGTTCCCATACTGGTCACACCGGTCTCCACGTCCCTCACGCCTCGGGGGCGATCTCGGGCTGTGAGCCGACTGGACTATGTCCGCGGCAACGGATCTGCCGTGAATCCTATTCCGCGACTGAGAAACAGTAGAATTCTAGTCTCCTGCTGCCCGGAGTAACGCTCTGACCTGCAGCAAGCCTCTGCCAGCCTCCGACTGGGAAGGCTGAATCGACTCCGCTATACGGGCCGCAGCTGCTAAATTCTGAATCGGAGTTCGATATACCTGCGGGGGCGGGAAGAGCTGACGTCAACTGGATTCGGAACCCGTTGTCGCGCACGCTCGTCGAGTGCTCGCTGGAGGTTCTCCAGTCGAGTGCGCTCGGCCAAGTTTGCCAGGCGGGCGTCTTCCAAGGCACGAGCCTCGGGGGTTTCTCCAACGATAGGAGTGTGCAGTGCATCCATGTTCCGGCGGCGAAGTTCTTCCCTCTGCAGCGACGTGAGAGGCTCGGGAAGATACTCCTCATGGGGACGCGACGGGTCGCCTCCACCCGTGCCTTCGTCGGTGCAGGGAAAACCGGGAGGACTGGGCGGTCCATCGACCATCAGAACCTCCGCCGCCGGATCGCTGTTGTCGCACTCGGATGCGGTCTCTGCGGAGCCAGTCGACAGGTCGAACAGGCCGTAGAGGGATTCGTCGGGCTCGATCGCCTCGACTTGAGGGGTGGCCGACTGGCGTGCCACCGCGTGTCTCACCCACCGCTGAAGTCTCGACCGACCGGAGCGCTTGCGCCGGCAGGAAACTGGGAGAGAGGACAACACAGGAGCCGACCGGTAGGGGGTCGATGGTTGCCGCAGGAGAACGCCGCGGACGCACGCGCTAAAGTGCATTGCCCCGCGGACAGGGAGTGCGTCCACGTCGAGCGGAGCCTCCTGAAGCCAAGCGGAGTTGTCGGCGATGAACGTGAGCGCGCCGAGACGGATCTCGCGGCCCTCCACCAAAGCTCCGCCGAAAACCATGATGATTTGGGTGAGAAAGGATCGCAACTCCTCCAACAAAACGCTAAAACACCTGCCCCACGGTGGGCGCTAACTGTCGTGGTTCTAAGTCTGACAGTGATGTAGGGGGGTAAGTATGGAGAGGCAAGATCTTAGCTATGGAGAAGTTGTAAGCACGCAAGGTTTACGAGTTCAGGCCCTTCTCGAAGGAAGTAATAGCCCTACGTCTCGGAGCCCGGAGGCGGTCGACTGGATTATGCGTGTATGAGTTACAGGGGTGCGAACCCTTGTATCGGAGAAGGGGGGTGGCTTATATAGAGTGCGCCAGGACCCCAGCCAGCCCATGTTACAAAGTGTTCAATATACATTAAGGCAGGGCGTTACTGGTTAGTAATAAAGTGCTATGATGACCATAAAAGCTACTTAATAACCGACCGTTAGCATGCGGAGTGCCTTTAGGTCTCCCGACTGTCGTGTGGCTTGGTCTTGGTTGAGTGGTTGCTTCTTGGTCGAGTATCTTTGAGTCTGTCGAGTGGAACACCTCCAAGTCGATTGAAAGATGATTTCTTCTGGAGATGTCCTTGGGTAGGTCAGTTTGGACAGGTCCATGCCCCTACCCTAGGTACATAGCTTCATCACCAGCAGCACTAACCGGCTCTTTTCTGTAGATCTCCGCAAGATGACCCTTCTCCCCGCAACGATAGCACCTAATGTTTTTCCCATGCTTGGGCGGTGAGGAGTATGAGGCCTTGAGAAGCTTTTCTCATGTTTGAATGGAGGTCTTTCGCAAATGAATTTTCATGTAGGAATTATATAATGTGCCTGTATATATTGATCGAAAGCCCATTATTGACTAGTGGCAAAAGAAGAAGAAAATCAACTTGGCGCATGGACGACGTACAATGGCCAGGGCAAACAGCCAACGCACCCATGGCCGGCCTGCTTCCCATTGCTATCGTGGATTGCCTGCCCGCCAGGGCGAGTCGAGGAAATTCGGAAATGGTCACGGTCCGCTCGAAGGATGGAGGTATACAGCCGTGGATGCATCTAGCTTCCACATCGATCTTGATCAAGTGCAATCGTCTGGAGATGGAGATATCTCTGACTCGATCGATGAATCAAACTGCCGGTCACATACAGACAACTGTCTACTTCGCCGGATCAACCTACGGAACCTTCTATCTAGCTTGACTGAGCTTTTTTGTCCTGAGGAAACAGCCGATCTAGTATTCATCATGGCATGGCTGTACAAAAACACAAAAATAACAAAAAGAATACATTCATGCCCGAGCTTAATTAGAGCGTGTAGCACACGCTCGGTGCAGTGTACCATGCAGGAATATGGTGGTGAGCGTATAGCACACGCTCAGTGCAGTGTACCATGCATGATTATGATGATCTTTTTCTCTCGAACACCATCAATATGACGTTGGCAAGACGACTTGACGCGACTGTGATTAGGCTAAATCAGTCGTTCCATCAGTAATTGCCCGACTGCCTTACCCGGGCGAATGACCGTGACACATGCCGAAAAATCAAGAGAAAACAAAGCAGTCCAGCTAGAAAAGATCGATCGGATCCGTGTGGAATGGCCTCGTGCCCGTGCGTGGCTGCGGCGGCGAGAGCAACCACGTCCATATAAATGTAACCGCTAGTTGGCCATGGATCCAACCTTGCTCTACTACATCTACATGCACCTCTGCCCGCCGTTTCAGTGCCATTCTGTTACGGAGCAACGAACTGTCAGTCCTCCGAGCAACGAGATCAGCACCTAGCTAGGCAAGAACCATGAAGGCGGGGACAACACCGCCGGCCAGCAGGGCGGCCGGCCTGCGGACGCTGGTGGTGCACGTGCTGGCGGTGGCGGCCACGGCGCTGGTGCTGTTCTGGTGCATCGGATTCCGCGGCGGCCTTGCCTTCCGCTCCAGCGACAAGCAGCGCATCTTCAACGTCCACCCGCCGCTCATGCTCATCGGCCTCGTCGTCATCGCCGGGGAGGCCATCCTCGCCTACCGCACCTTCCCGGCCTCCGTCAGCCGGGACGCCAGGAAGAAGGCGCACCTGGCGCTGCACGCCGCGGGGCTCGCCGTCGGCTTCGTCGGCGTCTACGCGGTCTTCAAGTTCCACGCCGAGGCCGCCATCCCCAACCTCTACTCGCTGCACGCCTGGGTCGGCATCGCCACCATCACGCTCTACGCGCTCCAGTGGCTCGCCGGCTTCCTCGCCTTCTTCTTCCCTGGCGCCGCGCCGGAGACCAGGCGGTCCGCGGTGCCGTGGCACGCCGTGCTGGGGCTCCTCGTCTTCGCGCTCGCCGTGGGCAACGCGCAGCTCGGCTTCCTCGAGAAGCTCACCTTCCTGCAGTCCCCGCCCGCGCGCCTCGTCGGCAAGTACGGCGCCGAGGCGCTGCTCGTCAACTTCACCGCCGTCATCGTGCTCCTCCTCGGCATCGCCGTCGTGATCGCCACCGTCAACGCCGACTCCACCAGATACACCGCCATGTGATCATCCATCGATCGAGCTTATTTGTGATTATCACAACGCTATGCTATGCACCTGCTTATCGATCGATCCTACGTATACGTGTTGGTGCTCCTGTACAAACTTTAAATAAAACAGTTAATATGTGTTGTGTTTTCACATAGAGATGCATATTTGGAGCATACAGATTTTTTTTTTTTGAAAAAGGGAGCAAGCCCCGGCCTCGTGCCCTTACGCCTCACTATTTAGAGCCGGGGTCACCGTCGATCCGCCCGCACGGTGTATCAAGAGTAAACACCCGGTGCAGCAGAGCCAAAGCGTACACCGCCTACACACGCTTCCAACACCACCATTGTACCGCTGACCCATCTTTAAGAAAAGATCCGCATCATCCTCGCCAGGCCGGTCAACTGTCGACACCGCCACAGTGCCAAACAACAACACCGCCCTGCACTCGTCCATCAAGACGCATTCGCCCCGAGACTCCATTGTACCATTCTGACGAGACCCACTGGTGTCGACACGGTACGTACGACGCCACTCCACCTCTGGACCCCTCCAGCCAACACTTGCAACAAGAAGGATGCCCCCCGAGAGGGGGTGTGACGCCAGACGCTACCATCATCCGACCCGGGAGAATCAGATCCAAGTTTCCCTTGGAGCAAATGACCCTTCTCGGCGAGTCTATGCGGTGATCCAAAGCCGCTACACCTTCGCGATCTCTCCGGCAGATATGAGCTCCAAAATAGTGTCTCCAAAGAGGTAGACGAAGCCACATGCTGTCACTGTCTAGTCCGGCAAGCCAAACTTGAGGTTTCCCTCAGAGCTCGATGGGACCATCACCATGACGATGCCCTACAAGGAGGTTAGCGGTGTCCGTAGACGTCGTCACACAATTTGTGCCGGCAGATCCGGGCAAATAATTTCTCCTCCGTGATAGTTCCTTGAACCAGGAGAGCAGGAGGCAGAAGCGCTCATCAGAGATGTCCACCAACAGAAAAGGAACAGACGTGTCAGGTGAAACAAATCCGGGCACATGGCCCGAACCCATCCAACCCGACCTAACAAGAGGAGCCTTCGCCGGTGGGGAGAGGATTCGGGCATGCCATCCCTGGATCCATCGCCACCGCCTGCGGCCCATCACCGCACCTTCCACCGCGCGCCGGAGAACCAACACGCCATGACGTCTGGCTTGCGCCACTTCCTAGTCGAAGACGCCGGCACTCGCCGCCTCCGCCAACCACGCTTCACCTGGCCACACCCTTTGGCGGCGGCGAGGGAGGAGGAAGGAGAGGAGTGAACCGGCAGCAGCCGGAGTTCGTCGACCCGGTGTAGCTAGAGGAGCTGCACGGGAGTGTTCCCTTTTTTTGGAGGATACATATAATTTCTTTCATGATATGAGTTGATGTAATCCCCAGACCCCTAGGTGTTTCATTCCATCTATTTTTAGATCAACACGAAGAACCTTGGCTTCCATTTGATTTCTGACTAGAGAGGCAGGTGACAGCTTCATTACTATATGCTGGATTACCTGCCTTCTGCAAGCCTCTGCGGTTGAGAATGCCCGCTCCGCGTTGTCGGTTGCACGCTAGCCTCACACGACTGGCTCCCTACGGCTTTGTGACCCATCCAATCTGCGCGGGCGCCTCGCACCCAGACGACTTGCCTCGGGGGCCCATGATGGGTGGGTCGCATGTGTGACCGGGCCACCTCTATGTGTGGGTTTTTCTATGGGCCCACGTACATTGTTTCGCATGTTGCCCAACACATGATGGTTGAGTGGGTCTGACTCTCAGCTCGCCCCCTGTCGGACTGAGTTGCTTGGGCGAGACCAAGATGCCCACGTGCACCCGGCTGGCGTGCTCCACACTGTCTGATCTTCGCGGCTGCCCCACACTTGGCTAGTTTTCCTCAGGGGTCCATGACATGTGGGCCATGGGCGCAACTGGGGCCACCTCTCTATGGCGGGCTTCGTCACGCCAAAATGTTGCCCTGTGCGTGAAGGGAAAGGCATGGTCCGTCTGGCAGCATCCTTCGCCGCGTGTCAGGCTGCTTCACTCGGGTGAGACCGGGAAGCCCGTGCGCGAGGCTCGTCATGCGCTTCTTGTCGGGTTGGTTTGTTCGGCCTAGTCGGGTGTGTGTGTGTGCCCAGGTGTTTTATTTTGATCTACCAACTATGTTACGGTGTTCATTATGGTATCTTTTATGTGGACCTGTTATCTTACCGGCACTTTATTAAGGTTGCCTTTAACATGGTCCTTTCCAGGCTCATATATATAGGCACTAGGTTTTGGACTTTCATTGTCTTCACCTGGTCCTCTCTAGGGAGTTATAAATTCCTTTAAGTTGCCACTTGGGCCTTCCCTGTGGGAATTGGCCAGGTGCTTGTAGCCTATTGTGGATGATCTTTCCTAACTTAGTTTTATCAATTGTCAAGCAATCGTGGGAAGTTTTAAACTAGAACATAAGAGGTTTGAATTCACCTAATAAGTGCTTAAACACCCAGAACAATATTTTTGAAATTGGTTGTTCCATTTTCTGCTTTCAGGAAACAAAGAAAGAGTCCATTGACATCAATTTTATCAGGAAATTATGTCCCCCCACGTTTGATTCCTTTGCTTTCACTCCATCCATTAGTAGACCTGGAGGTATTTTGGTCGTATGGACCTCCGCTCACTTTAAAGGAGAACTAATTTTCAACATCATTTTGATGTCTTTGTGTGTCTCCAATCTATTAACTGTGGAAGTTGTTGGACCCTTACTAATATTTATGCTCCATGTCAGAGGATAAGAAACTTGAATTCTTGAACTAGTTAGATGAGGTTGAGATCTGAGATGATGTTGAATGGTTGTTGGTTGGTGATTTCAATCTTATTAGGAATCCTGATGACAAAAGTAAACCTGGTGGGAAAATGTCTGAAATGCTACAATTCAACATTGTAATTAGTCATTTGGGTTTGGTTGACATCTGATTACTTCCTTTAGTGGTCTGGAAATGGAGTAGAAATGATTCTTTCTTTTTTCCCCAGAGGTTACGCTGAGTTATAGAACCCACGAGAAGACAGTGCCCTTTAAGTTAGGGTCTCAAACAAGCTTTTTCTAGAGAATTGAATTCTAGCTTTTGACCGGATTGTAAATCAAGCTGACACTGGAAACACTTATAATAAAAATAGGCATGGGTAAGAGGACTTATGCTTATAACCATATATTTGTGTCGTGACCATCATGATCTTAGGCCCTATTTGTTTGGGCTTTTGCTTGTACTCTTGCAGCTTTTCCACTTTGGCCAAAAAGCCAAAAAGCTCCTAAACAGGTGCTTTTTTGCTTCGGCTTTTGGCTTATACCATCATATAACAATATTGATTCATAAGCCAAAAGCCGAAGCAAAAAACCCACTATTCAGGAGCTTTTGTGGTTTTTTTGCCAAAGTAGAAAAGCTGCAAAAGCAGAAGCAAAAGTGCAAACAAACATGGCCTTGATTTGTTCTCTGGAAGCCGGGTGGGTTGTTGTGACGCCCTGAGACCGTTGCGCCAGGTTTCTTCCAGTTATTCGCTGTTGTTGCCTTGTCTTTTGCTTGCGTGTTGCATCTTGCCATGTCATCATCCGCATTGCTTCTGCATGTTTTCAAAACTTGCATCTATCCGGGTTTCCCAGTTCTTTCCGTTGTGCGTTCTGAGCCCAGTCACACTCGCACGCGGCATGTCTGAAATATTATATTATAAGTGGCCGGAAAATGTTTTCAGAATGGGTTGAAAGTTGGCATGCGGTGTTATTATGTTGTCAGTAGGCCGCCTGCCAAGTTTCATCGCATTCGTAGTCCGTTTGACGCCCCAATGGTTAACTATAGCGGCATTATAGCCGGTCTAACGTCGGATGTTTTCGGTCTCCGAAAACTGTTGCCGGGCTTTCCCTCTCTTTCCTCCCTAGACTGTCTACACAACCCACTACCACTCACCGCCAGGCCCAACCTAATCCTCCTCACATCCGGAGCCATCCGATTGTTATCGGAGGGCCCCGAAACCCCTCCTACCACCACAAACCCTAGCCTCCCCTCCTATAAATAGAACCCCCCTTCCAAATCTGTCATTCCTCACCTCCATCGTTTCCCGTGCCATCCAAACCAGCCGCCACCACCATCCTCCTTGTTTTTCGGTGCCCTCCACCTCGTCCCCTCCACTTGGCGCATAGCCATTGGCTGCGCCACCACACAGCGGCGCCCGTGGCCAGTGCCAAGCCGCCGCGTCGCCTCCCCGAGCCCTCAACCGCACCGCGGCCCGCCAGGCCCGACCGCAGCCTGCCCGGCCCAAAGTGGCCCGCCGCCGGACCCCGCTCGTCCCGAGCCCCTCCAACCTCCCTTGCCTGGATCGGACATCGCCCGATCTTCATCGCCGCCGTCCTGCACTCGCCGGCCACCGGAGCCTCGCCGCCGACGAGCACCCTCGACCAGGCCAGTGCCCCGCGCCCCTCTCCTTTCTTCTCCCTCCGTTTCTCTCTCTGTGCTCCCCACCAATGCCGGGAACGGGCACCCCACGCCCAGATCCGGTCTCCACCACTGCGGATCCGCCTCCCTAGCCGTCCCGCGCCCTGGACCTCGCCGGAGCCGTGCTAGGCCGCCACCGTCTTCCTGCTCCGAGGCGGAGCGCGGCCTTCCCGATCTTCTGCTCCGTTGACCTGCTTCGCCTTCCCTTGGGCCAGATCCGTGCCTCCAGGCCCAGCGCGCCCCTTCGCAGCCTGCCAGCTCCTCTTTGCCAGATCCAGCGGGCCTTGACCCATGGTGGGTTGCCCTGCGCCCCTCCTTTCCCCCTCCTGTTGGGATACCCTAGCTATTTCGGCCCGTGTTGTTTTTTTCCGTGCTGTGATTTTGTCTATTATCCAGGGAATAACTGTTTTACAGTTTAGTTCCTCTAGTTCATGCATATAATAACCTCGCAACCATGCATCGGATTTAAACAAACTTTATATGTAAAATGCTTAGAATTTTATGTAGATTAATAATTTCCAACTTTCATGCATGTTTGAAATGTTTAAATGATGTTTGCTTTAATTTGCTCCAATGCCATGCTAAAATGATTTAATTCATAACTAAATAACCGTAACTCCAAATTTAATAAACTTTATATGTAAATGGGGTAGAAAAATGCCTAGTTTAACATGGTGCTTTCATCTTGTATGTTTAACAACTCTAAAATTATGTTTAGGGCAGAACAGTACCAAATCCATAATTTGCATATGGGGATTCTCTGGACTTGTTGTCTGTTGTTCCGCCCTCATTTAAACTTGTCTAGATAGGTAGTTTTCATATGCTTCACCTATTGCCATGTTAATCAACATTTAATATTGTTGGGTACATAACCGGGAGTGAACTAAATAATCGAATGTGATGTTTCGTCAATATGCAACTCGTTGCATATTGAGCTCCACTAAATTTGTAGTATTGATTGTTGCACTTTTCCATGACATGCCTCATTAAACCGGACCTGCATCATACTTGGTTGTGCATCATGCCGTGTTTATGTGATGGTTGTTTACCATGCTGTTTGCTTCTTTCCAGGTTTATTCTCTCGATTAGCTTCGGTTTCATTCCGAAGTTGTGAGGATGCGTTCGACTACGTCCGTTTGTCTCCTTCATGGACTCGTTCTTCTTCCTTGCAGGATTTCAGGCAAGATGACCATACCCTCAAAATCACTTCTATCTTTGCTTGCTAGTTGTTCGTTCTATCGCTATGTCGCGGTACCTACCACTTGTTATATCATGCCTCCCATATTGCCATGTCAAGCCTCTAACCCACCTTCCTAGCAAACCGTTGTTTGGCTATGTTACCGGTTTTGCTCAGCCCCTCTTATAGCGTTGCTAGTTGCAGGTGAAGCTGAAGTTTGTTCCATGTTGGAACATGGATATGTTGGGATATCACAATATCTGTTATATTAATTAATGCATCTATATACTTGGTAAAGGGTGGAAGGCTCAGCCTTATGCCTGGTGTTTTGTTACACTCTTGTCGCCCTAGTTTCCGTCATACTGGTGTTATGTTCCTTCATTTTGCGTTCCTTACGCGGTTGGGTGTTATGGGAACCCCTTGACAATTCGCTTTGAATAAAACTCCTCCAGCAAGGCCCAACCATGGTTTTACCATTTGCCTCACCACCACCTATACTTTTCCTTTGGGAGTCGCGCTCCCGAGGGTCATCTTTATTTTAACCCCCTCGGGCCAGTGCTTCTCTAAGTGTTGGCCCGAACCGGGCAACCTGCGGGGCCACCTCGGGCCAACTTGAGGGCTGGTTTTACTCGTAGCTTGACCTATCCGGTGTTAACCTGAGAACAAGATATGTGCAGCTCCTATCGGGATTGTCGACACATCGGGCGGCTTTGCTGGTCTTGTTTTACCATTGTCGAAATGTCTTGTAACTGGGATTCCGAGACAGATCAGGTCTTCTCGGGAGAAGGAATATCCTTTGTTGACCCTGAGAGCTTGTGATGGGCTAAGTTAGAACACCCCTGTAGGGTATAAACTTTCGAGAGCCGTGCCCACGGTTATGTGGCAGATGGGAATCTGTTAATATCCGGTTGTAGAGAACTTGACACTTAACTTAATTAAAATGAATCAACCGCGTGTGTAGCCGTGATGGTCTCTTTTCGGCGGAGTCCGGGAAGATAACATGGTCTTGTGTTATGCTTGAACGTAAGTAGCTTTCAGGATCACTTCTTGATCACTTCAAGCTTCTCGACCGTGCGTCGCTTCTCTTCTCGCTTTTATTTGCGTATGTTAGCCACCATATATGTAACACCCACAATGCGGCTATATCTCCCACGTGTCGGGGCACGACTTAGAGGCATAGCCGCATGGTAGGTTTGTCGCAAGAGGGGTAATCTTCACACAATCCCATGTACTGAATAAGAAAGGGATAAAGAGCTGGCTTACAATTGCCACTTCACACAATACATAAGTAAATCATACATCAACCAACATACAATCAAGGTCCGACTATGGAACCAAAATAAAAGAAGACAACCCCAAATGCTAGATCCCCAATCATCCCAACTGGGCTCCACTACTGATCAACAAGAAACGAAACAACACAACCAACAAGATCTTCATCGACCGAGCTCCCACTTGAGCTCATTTGTGTCACCTGTATTGGTGTCATCGGCACCTGCAACTGTTTGGAAGTATCTGTGAGTCACGAGGACTCAGCAATCTCACACCCGCGAGATCAAGACTATTTAAGCTTATGGGTAGGATAGGGTAATGAGGTGGAGCTGCAGCAAGCACTAAGCATATATGGTGGCTAACATACGCAAATAAGAGCGAGAAAAGAAGCAACGCAACGGTCGTGAACTAGAAGTGATCCTGAAAGCTACTTACGTTCAAGCATAACACAAGACCATGTTCACTTCTCGGACTCCACCGAAAAGAGACCATCACGGCTACACACGCAGTTGATGTATTTTAGTTAAGTTAAGTGTCAAGTTCTCTACAACCGGACATTAACAAATTCCCATCTGCCACATAACCGTGGGCACGACTTTCGAAAGTTCAAACCCTGTAGGCGTGTCCCAACTTAGCCCATCACAAGCTCTCATGGTCAACAAAGGATATTCCTTCTCCCGAAAAGACCCGATCAGTCTCGGAATCCCGGTTACAAGACATTTCGACAATGGTAAAACAAGACCAGCAAAGCCGCCCGATGTGCCGACAATCAAGATAGGAGCTGCACATATCTCGTTCTCAGGGCAACACCGGATGAGACATCCTACGAGTAAAACCAAACCTCAAGTTTCCCCGAGGTGGCCCCGCAGTCTACTCAGTTCGGACCAACACTTAGAGAAGCGCTGGCCCTGGGGTGGCCCTGGGGTGGGGGGGGGTTAAAATAAAGATGACCCTTGGGTTGGCCGACCCAAGGGATGGGTAATAGGTTGTTAGGCAAATGTAAAACCAAGGTTGGGCCTTGCTGGAGGAGTTTTATTCAAAGCGAACTGTTAAGGGGTTCCCATAACACCCAACCGCGTAAGGGACGCAAAATCAAGGAACATAACACCGATATGACGAAAACTAGGGCGGCAAGAGTGGAACAAAACACCAGGCATAAGGCCGAGTCTTCCACCCTTTCCCAAGTATATAGATGCATTAATTAAATAAGAGATATTGTGATATCCCAACATATCCATGTTCCAACATGGAACAAACTTCAACTTCACCTGCAACTGGCAACGCTTTAAGAGGGGCTGAGCAAAAGCGGTAACTTAGCCAAACAATGGTTTGCTAGGAAGGTGGGTTAGAGGCTTGACATGGCAAAATGTGAGGCAAGATACAACAAGTGGTAGGTAGTGCAACATAGCGATAGAACGAACAACTAGCATGCAAAGATATAAGTGATGTCGAGGGTATGGTCATCTTGCGTGAGATCCCGCAAGGAAGAAGAACGAGTCCATGAAGAAGACAAACAGACGAAGTTGAACGAATCCTCACAACTCCGGAACAAAACCAAAGCTAACACGAGAAGCAACCCAGAAAGAAGCAAGCAACATAGTAAACAACCATCACATAAACATGGCACGATGCGCAAACAAGTATGATGCATGTCCGGTTCAATAAAACATGGCATGGCAAAGTGCACAAACCTACAAATTAAGTGAAGCTCAATATGCAACGAGTTGCATATTGACGGAACACCACATTCAAGTTATTTAGTTCGATCTCATTTATGTACCCAACAATGTTAAATGTTGATTAACATGGCAAGAAGTGAAGCATAATTAAACTAACTATCTAGTCAAGTTTAAATGAGGCCAGAAATAACCAACAACAATTTCGGAAAATCCTCGTGTGCATATATTAGATTTGGTACTGTTCTGCCATAAACCATATTTTAGAGTTGTTAAACATGCAAAGTAAAGTCACCATGTTAACCTATGCATTGTTCTACCCCATTTACATATAAAGTTTGTTAAGTTTGGAGCTACGGTTATTTAGTTATGAATTAAAGCATTTTAGCATGGCAATATAGCAAAACAAAGCAAACAACATGTTTAAACATTTTTAACATGCATGAAAGTGGCATATTATTAATGTACACATAATTCTAAGCATTTTTCATATATAAAACATTTTAAACCGATGCACGGTTTGTGAGTTAGGATATGCATGAACATGAGGGATTTTTCTGAAACTGCACTCTTTTGAAAAATGAAAAAATCGCCAGTGACAAGAAAAAAACATAGCTGGGCCGAATCTGAGTTGTATTGGGCTGAGGGGAGTTGCTCACATTGGGCTACAGGGAAATGGGCCTTGGAGCTGGCTGGCGACATGGGGCCCATGTGGTAGGTTGAAGCGGTCAACGAACACCGGTGAGCGCCTCCCAGCCCGAAGCAGAGGACGAGGCGGCGCTGTACTTGGCCGCCGGCGACGTTGGGGAGAGGCAGCACAAAGCTTCTGGGCGACCGAAACAGCGAGGAGGTGTGGAAAATGGGCAGATCCGGGGCGGGACACCACAGATCCATCGATGGCGGAGTAAACGGAGCCCGGAACCGATGGCGTCCATGGCCTCAGCGAGCTCCGGCAGCTGCAACGGTGACCCCAAGAGGCGTCGGAGATCTGCGGAGGGGAGTGAGGGTTCGGGTGAGAGCGAGATGATGGGGAAGGGAAGGCAGGCGGCGACGGCGGGGACCTGGTGGTCCGGCGACTCGTCGGACGAGGAGGCGGCGTCGCTCGCGGGCGGTGAAGGAGGCAAGGCGTGAGGTGGCGGGGTCGGTGCGGATCGGGGTCGAGAGGCACGAGGCTCGAGCGGGAGCGGGCGCGGTCAGCAGGGTCAGGCCCAGATCCCACCCGGGGCGGGCCTCCCGTGGGTTTCACGGGCCGCGACGGTGGTTGAGAAGTTGGGGTGACATGGCGCATCATGGATGGCTAGGAGCGGCGGCGCTAGCCGCTGCTACCCTCAGGGACGGCGCCAAGTGGTCGAGTAGGGGCGGCCGGCGCTGAAAACGAGGTGGGAGGTGGCGGCTGAGGGTAGGGGGAGGCTAGGTTGCCTGAAGTGGACAAGGGGGTGTCCATATATAGCAAAAGAGCTAGGGTTAGGGGATTTAGGGGGGGGGGGTTTCGGACCCTTCGATCGCGATCCGATGGCTCCGGTCGAAGTGGGGGTTAGGTGGGCTGTGAAGAGGAGGTTGGGCTGATATGAGAGGGAAGAAGTGCAGCCCGGCAACTATTTTCGGAGACCGAAAACGTCCGACGTATGACCGGCTATAATGCCGCTATATGTTTAACGGTTCGGCTATCAAACGAGCTCCGAATGCGACGAAACTTGGCAGGCGACCTACTAACAACATAACAACACCGCACACCAACTTTCCTCCCATTCCGAGAACATTTTCCAGCCACTTATAAAATACTATTTCGAACATGCCGCGGGCGCGTGCAAGTGTGTCTGGGCTCAGAACGAACAACGGAAAGAACAGGGGAACCCGAACGGATGCAACTTTTGAAAACATGATGATGCAATGCACATGATGACATGACAAGATGCAACACGCAAGCGAATGACATGGCAACAACAACGAATAACTGGAAGACACCTGGGGCGTTGGTCTCGGGGCATCACAACACTCCACCACTACAAGAGGATCTCGTCCCGAGACCTAAGGATGGCACCGGAGAGAAGCGGAAGAGGAAGAGAAGAGGTAAAACTAATTGCTTCTTTTACAAATGAGTGAAACCAAAGAACCTTGTGAGGTTGAACAAATTTAAAGGAAGAATGCCACGAAGATGGACAAAGTTGAAAACACTTCGTTAGAAAAGAGGTACAAGGAACATTACTAGAACCTTGTAGGTTGAAAGACATAAGAAAAAGGTTGCAATGGACAAGAAGTACATGCAAGCGCTCCGGTTGAAACGAGATGTACAAGGGACGATAAAGATCAATTACGACAACACCTCGGTTGGAAACGGAAGGCAATAATATGAACTTGGCAAAATGAAAGCACTTGGATGAGACTTCGGTTAGAAGAGGAATGATAGCCACAACACTCCGATTAAAACTAGATAGAGAAGGAATAAGAATGATATAATTTGGGCAGCACTCCGACTGTAAATGGAAGGAATTGAACATGATAGTAACAAAACAAGATGATCGGTCGAAGAGAGCAATATCACAATGCCTCCGGAAGAAAAATAGAAGATAGATCATTGAAATATAAGAATGGAGAAGAAAAAGCCCACCTCTGCCACAATTGAGCTTGGAGATCACCCTTCCAAGAAAGTTATAACAGAATAGTTGGAAAACCAACAATGAAACGAATAAACTTGTAGTGGGCTTATGGAAAAACTTCTCAAAATTTGAGGTGAAATTCTTCCACTAATGGAAACAATAGATTGAATTGATATGAACAAGGAGACGAGAAACTTATTTCACCAGGAGGATAAATGAAGAACTTGGGTCATTGATAAGCACCATAATAGCAACATTCCTTAGGGAAGGTTTTAGGTGAAATCTGACAAAAGATAACTCCAACGAAGAGATTAATGGCCTTAAAATATCTCACTCTTGATAACTTGTAAATCATGAAACATGAAGGGAAATTATCAATAATGACATAACACCACCTCAAAAGATAAGGGAGAAGGGGTTGAACTTTGAAATGCAAGATGATGAAACCTGAGCTCCTCTGAAAAAAATCTCGATGAACACTTTGAGAAGGAATTAAATCCTTGAGGAATCATCATGTAGAGCCTCCATGAAGAACTCCGGTAATAAAAAGAATGATCAAACTAAAGGGAAAGTTGAAAAGAACGAGATTGAGCCTGGCAATGGTTTAGATGGAGCTTCACGACGAGATAAAGCGGAAAACTTGGAACTCCGAAAAAGAAAAGACGAACAACTTAGAACCAAGAAATTATTCATCATGAACAACCTCCGAGGGAAGGAAGTAATCATTTGATGAAAGAAGATGAAGAATTATGTTATGCTTATCCTCCACCAATTAAATCGATGGGAAGCCATGGATTGCATACGACTTTTTCTTCTTGAAAATAATTGAAGAGATATAGTGCAAACTTGAGAAAAGACTTCAACGAACCGTCGGTAGGACTGGAAAGAACGAATGAATTGATATGATAACCAAGGGAACTCTTGAATGAACCACCACAAGAATTAAAAATGATCAAAGAAAAGATAGCAAAACACAGGGAAGAATTAGAAAAAGAACGAAGATGCTTGATTAGAGAATATTTGAATGATTCACCGGTAAGATTTGGAGAACGATAGTTGAAGGCTGAGAATGAATAAACCTAAAATAATGGCTTTCAGAGAATCAAGTTGAAAATACTCTTGAATTGCTCCTGATGGGTGAAAATAATTCTCACAATCAAAAACAATTATGAGAGGGTGGCATCAAGCTTGAACTACGCATCTCTGAGAGAACGGATAAGATTTAGAGGAAAAACTCTTCTTCGGTCTTCAAATGTTGAGAATGACGATGAGAAACACCAACATGAATTGTTGAGATACTCCGGGATAAATATTAGAAAGATAGAACCAACGATGAAAAGAATTTGAAAGATCTTGGAGAAAGACATTTGACTGATGATAGTTCATTCTTACGTCAAACTTTGAAAGAATTTGAGGATAGCTCCAGAAAAAGTAGAAGAGTCAGGTAAGATCCTGGGAAAAGACCTATGGATTAGGGCGCACTCAAGAGAAAACACAGTTGAACAATTACTTGGAAGGGAGATTGCATTGGTTGAATTAAATGGCTTGAATGAGATAACAACCTCGAAATAGCTTGAACAAATTACGAATACAAAATTGAATCTTATGGGATATCTTCAACACTCCAGATAAACACGAATAGCAAGAGGATGGATGATTAAGAGATGCATTGGAATGAGAAAGCCTTTAAAACGAGGAAAAGAATATGATCAACACTGAAAGCTTGAATTGGATCCACCGGAGAAGAAAAAGAATGGAGATGATGAACTTGAAGCTTCTTTAGCATCTTCATGAGAATCAACAGGTAAGAACTTTGAAGGAAATGAATGAAGTAGACTTCCCATCAATAAAATGAATACTTGATTAAGATATCCGAGTCCTTGAAGAAAAATGGTTGGGAGGGCGGGAAAACAAAGGCAACTTGGGGACGGATGAAACAAACACCGTTGAAAAAAAAACTGAGAAGTTATCTTGCGAATGGGGAAAATGGTCGGATCCACTTGAGGAGAAACACGCCGGTTGAAAAAGGATTGACATGACAGTCTTGATTATCATGAAGGATTAGTATTCACATAGAAATGTGAGAACACCACTTAGGAAAGGTATGGAATCAACACTTTACATTGAAGCAACTCGAATACCACAAACCAAAACAAAACAAAGGATTGGCTTGCAGAATCAGCCATAAACAAACATATGATAGATCCCAATATTGTATCATGTGTCTGTTGGAAATTCCTACGTGATACTTGAATTCCCACCTATAAACTCCCGAAACTTTCTGGTTATGCAATCAGGTGTTGGGGATACAGGGGAAGCATAATATCTCACCCAAACTAACAATACCTACATCTAGCTGTATCCATCCTTCAACACATAACCAAGAAACCTTCGGAAATCATGTACCTCAACCTTCGAAAAGCATCCATTATAAAAGTTATGGCAATACTCCCGAACTCCCGCCCCAGTACTGGGTGGCGTCGAGGTTATCTCACCAACAACTGCATAAAAGAGATTTTCGATGTCGGCGAACTCAGGTATTCCAGAACTGCAACGATAAAATTGTGACGACAACACCTCGGAGCTCAACTCCCCGGGACACTGCCACAACCCCTAAATGTTAGGAGGCACCAAGAACAATGTTCTCGTCACAAGACTATCAGAACGATTCCAAGATACCCGCGTGATCCTAATTTTTTTTCGTGAAATTTGAGGAGAGAAGAATCAGAACTTCTACGTCAGGAGGCCTGACCAAAGCGACGAAGGGACTGAGGAGTAAAAAGAATCCTACTCTCCAATATATACAATCCTAAGACTCAAAACATTTTGTTCTAGACTCAACAACGTCAGCGATTCGATCAAGCAGGGGGCTCCTAAGTCGGGGAAGGCTATGATTACCAACTTTTAACACCCACAATGCGGCTATATCTCCCACGTGTCGGGGCATGACTTAGAGGCATAGCCGCATGGTAGGTTTTTTCGCAAGAGGGGTAACCTTACCACAATCCCATGTACTGAATAAGAAAGGGATAAAGAGCTGGCTTACAATCGCCACTTCACACAATAGATAATTAAATCATACATCAACCAACATGCAATCAAGGTCCGACTACGGAACCAAAATAAAAGAAGACAACCCCAAATGCTAGATCCCCGAACGTCCCAACTGGGCTCCACTACTGATCAACAGGAAACGAAACAACACAACGAACAAGATCTTCATCGATCGAGCTCCCACTTGAGCTCAGTTGCATCACCTGTATTGGTATCGTCGGCACCTACAACTGTTTGGAAGTATTTGTGAGTCATGAGGACTCAGCAATCTCACACCCGCAAGATCAAGACTATTTAAGCTTAAGGGTAGGATAGGGTAATGAGGTGGAGCTGTAGCAAGCACTAAGCATATATGGTGGCTAACATACGCAAATAAGAGCGAGAAGAGAAGCAACACAACGGTCGTGAACTAGAAGTGATCTTGAAAGCTACTTATGTTCAAGCATAACTCAAGACCGTGTTCACTTCCCGGACTCCACCGAAAAGAGACCATCACGGTTGCACACCCGGTTGATGTATTTTAATTAAGTTAAGTGTCAAGTTCTCTACAACCAGACATTAACAAATTCCCATCTACCACATAACCGTGGGCACGGCTTTCAAAAGTTCAAACCCTGTAGGGGTGTCCCAACTTAGCCCATCACAAGCTCTCACGGTCAACAAAGGATATTCCTTCTCCCGGAAAGACCCGATCAGTCTCGGAATCCCGGTTACAAGACATTTGGACAATGGTAAAACAAGACCAGCAAAGTCGCCCAATGTGCCGACAATCCAGATAGGAGCTGCACATATCTCATTCTCAGGGCAACGCTGGATGAGACATCCTACGAGTAAAACCAAACCTCAAGTTTCCTCGAGGTGGCCCCGCAGTCTACTCGGTTCGGACCAACACTTAGGAAAGCACTGGCCCAAGGGGGGGGGGCGGGGGTTAAAATAAAGATGACCCTTGGGTTGGCCGACCCAAGGGAAGGGTAATAGGTTGTTAGGCAAATGTAAAACCAAGGTTGGGCCTTGCTGGAGGACTTTTATTCAAAGCGAACTGTCAAGGGGTTCCCATAACACCCAACCGCGTAAGGGAGGCAAAATCAAGGAACATAACACCGGTATGACGGAAACTACGGCGGCAAGAGTGGAACAAAACACCAGGCATAAGGCCGAGTCTTCCACCCTTTACCAAGTATATAGATGCATTAATTAAATAAGAGATATTGTGATATCCCAACATATCCATGTTCCAACATGGAACAAACTTCAACTTCACCTGCAACTGGCAACACTATAAGAGGGGCTGAGCAAAAGCGGTAACTTATCCAAACAACGGTTTGCTAGGAAGGTGGGTTAGAGGCTTGACATGGAAAAATGGGAGGCAAGATACAACAAGTGGTAGGTAGCGTGACATAGAGATAGAACGAACAACTAGCAAGCAAAGATAGAAGTGATTTCGAGGGTATGGTCATCTTGCCTGAGATCCCGCCAGGAAGAAGAACGAGTCCATGAAGAAGACAAACGGACGAAGTCGAACGAATCCTCACAAGTCTGGAACGAAACCGAAGCTAACGCGAGAAGCAACCCGGAAAGAAGCAAGCAACATAGTAAACAACCATCACATAAACATGGCACGATGCGCAAACAAGTATGATGCATGTTCGGTTTAATGAAACATGGCATGGCAAAGTGCACAAACAATACTACAAATTAAGTGGAGCTCAATATGCAACGAGTTGCATATTGACGGAACACCACATTCAAGTTATTTAGTTCGATCTCGTTTATGTACCCAACAATATTAAATGTTGATTAACACGGCAAGAGGTGAAGCATAATTAAACTAACTATCTAGTCAAGTTTAAATGAGGCCGGAAATAACCAACAACAATTCCGTTAAATCCTCTTGTGCATATTTTAGATTTGGTACTTTTCTACCATAAACCATATTGTAGAGTTGTTAAACATGCAAAGTAAAGTCACCATGTTAACCTATGCATTGTTCTACCCCATTTACATATAAAGTTTGTTAAGTTTGGAGCTATGGTTATTTAGTTATGAATTAAAGCATTTTAGCATGGCAATATAGCAAAACAAAGCAACCAACAAGTTTAAACATTTTTAACTTGCATGAAAGTGGCATATTATTAATCTACACATGATTCTAAGCATTTTTCATATATAAAACATTTTAAACCGATGCACGGTTTGTGAGTTAGGATATGCATGAACATGAGGGACTTTTCTGTAAAACTGCACTCTCTGGAAAAATGAAAAAATCGCAAGTGACAAGAAAAAACATAGCTGGGCCGAATCTGAGTTGTACTGGGCTGAGGGGAGTTGCTCACATTGGGCTACAGGGAAATGGGCCTTGGAGCTGGCTGGCGACACGGGGCCCATGTGGTAGGTTGAAGCGGTCAACGAACACCGGTGAGCGGCTCCCAGCCCGAAGCAGAGGACGAGGCGGCGTTGTACTTGGCCACTGGCGACATTGGGACGAGGTGGCGCAAAGCTTCCATGCGACCGAAACAGCAAGGAGGCGTGGAAAACGGGCAGATCCGGGGCGCGACACCTCGGATCCATCGATGGCGCAGTAAACGGAGGCTGGAACCGACGGCGTCCATGGCCTCAGCGAGCTCAGGCAGCCGCAACGGTGACCCCAAGAGGCGGCGGAGATCTGCGGAGGGGAGTGAGGGTTCGGGTGAGAGCGAGATGATGGGGAAGGGAAGGCAGGCGGCGACGGTGGGGACCTGGTGGTCCGGCGACTCGTTAGACGAGGAGGCGGCGTCGCTCGTCGACGATGAAGGAGGCAAGGCGCGAGGCGGCGGGGTCGGTGCGGATCAGGGTCGAGAGGCACGAGGCTCGAGCGGGAGCGGGCGCGGTCAGCAGGGTCGGTCCCAGATCTGACCCAGGGCAGGCCTCCCGTGGGTTTCGCGGGCCGCGGCGGTGGGGGAGAAGCTGGGGCGACATGGCGCATCGTGGATGGCCAGGAGCGGCGGCGCTGGCGGGTGCTACCCTCAGGGACGGCGCCAAGTGGTGGAGCAGGGGCGGTCAGCACTGAAAACGAGGTGGGAGGTGACAGCTGAGGGTAGGGGGAGGCTAGGTTGCCCGAAATGGACAAGGGGGTGTCCATATATAGCAAAAGAGCTAGGGTTAGGGGATTTAGGGGGGGTTTCGGACCCTTCGATCGCGATCCGATGGCTCAAGTCGGAGTTGGGGTTTGGTGGGCTGTGGAGAGGAGGTTGGGCTGAGATGAGAGGGAAGGAGTGCAGCCCGGCAACTGTTTCTGGAGACCGAAGACGTCCAATGTATGACCGGCTATAATGCCGCTATATGTTTAACTGTTGGGTTATCAAACGAGCTCCGAATGTGATGAAACTTGGCAGGCGGCCTACTGACAACATAACAACACCGCACGCCAACTTCCATCCCATTCCAAGAACATTTTCCGGCCACTTATAAAATACTATTTCGAACATGCCGGGGGCGCGTGCAAGTGTGTCTGGGCTCAGAACGGACAACGGAAACAACAGGGGAACCCGGACGGATGCAAATTCTGAAAACATGATGATGAAATGCACATGATGACATGACAAGATGCAACATGCAAGCGAATGACATGGAAACAACATCGAATAACTGGAAGAAACCTGGCGCGTCAGTCTCGGGGCGTCACAACACTCCACCACTACAAGAGGATCTCGTCCCGAGATCTAAGGATGGCACTGGAGATAAGCGGAATAGGAAGAGAAGAGGTAAAACTAATTGCTTCTTTGACAAATGAGTGAAACCAAAGAACCTTGTGAGGTTGAACAAATTTAAAGGAAGAATGCCACGAAGATGAACATAGTTGAAAACACTTCGTTAGAAAAGAGGTACAAGGAACATTACTAGAACCTTGTAGGTTGAAAGACATAAGAAAAAGGTTGCAATGTACAAGAAGTACATGCAAGCGCTCTGGTTGAAACGAGATGTACAAGGGACGATAAAGATCATTTATGACAACACCTCGGTTGGAAACGAAAGGCAATAATATGAACTTGGCAAAATTAAAGCACTTGGATGAGACTTCGGTTAGAAGAGGAATGATAGCCACAACACTCCGATTAAAACAAGATAGAGAAGGAATAAGAATGATATAATTTGGGCAGCACTCTGACTGTAAATGGAAGGAATTGGACATCATCTTGACAAAACAAGATGATCGGTCGAAGAGAGCAATATCACAATGCCTCCGGAAGAAAAATAGAAGATAGATCATTGAAATATAAGAATGGAGAAGAAAAAGCCCACATCTGCCACAAATGAGCTTGGAGATCACCCTTCCAAGAAAGTTATAACAGAATAGTTGGAAACCAACAGCGAAACGAATAAACTTGTAGTGGGCTTATGGAAAAACTTCTCAAAATTTGAGGTGAAGTTCTGCCACTAACGGAAACAACATATTGAATTGATATGAACAAGGAGGCGAGAAACTTATTTCACCGGGAGCATAAATGAAGAACTTGGGTTATTGATAAGCACCATAATAGCAACATTCCTTAGGGAAGGTTTTAGGTGAAATCTGACAAAAGATAACTCCAACGAAGAGATTAATGGCCTTAAAATATCTCACTTGATAACTTGTGAATCATGAAACACGAAGGGAAATTATCAATAATGACATAACACCATCTCAAAAGATAAGGGAGAAGGGATTGAACTTTGAAATGCAAGATGATGAAACTTGAGCTCCTCTCGAAAAAAAATCTTGATGAACACTTTGAGAAGGAATGAAATCCTTGAGGAAACATCATGTAGAGCCTCCATGAAGAACTCCGGTAATAAAAAGAATGATCAAACTAAAGGGAAAGTTGAAAAGAACAAGATGAAGCCTTGCAATGATTTATATGGAGCTTCACGATGAAATAAAGCAGAAAACTTGGGACTCCGGAAAAGGAAAGACGAACAACTTAGAACCAAGCAATTATTCATCATGAACAACCTCCGAGGGAAGGAAGTAATCACTTGAAAAAAGTAGATGAAGAATTATGTTATGCTTATCCTCCACCAATTAAATCGATGGGAAGCCATGGATTGCATACGACTTTTTCTTCTTGAAAGTAATTGAAGAGAGATATAGTGCAAACTTGAGAAAAGACTTCAACGAACCACCAGTAGGATTGGAAAGAATGAATGAATTGATATGATAACCAAGGGAACTCTTGAATGAACCACCGTAAGAATTAAAAACAATCAAAGAAAAGATAGTGAAACACCGGGAAGAATTAGCAAAAGAACGAAGATGCTTGATTAGAGAATATTTGAATGATTCACCGGTAAAATTTGGAGAATGATAGTTGAAGGTTGAGAATGAATAAACCTGAAATGATGGCTTTCGGAGAATCAAGTTGAAAATACTCTTGAATTGCTCCTGATGGGTGAAAAGAATTCTCACAATCGAAAACAATTATGAGAGGGTGGCATCAAGCTTGAACTACACATCTCTGAGAGAACAGATAAGATATGGAGGAAAAACTCTTCTTCGGTCTTCAAATGTTGAGAATGACGATGAGAAACACCAACATGAATTGTTGAGATACTCTAGGATGAATATTAGAAAGATAGAACCGACGATGAAAATAATTTGAAAGATCTTGGAGAAAGACATTTGACTGATGGCAGTTCATTCTTACGTCAAACTTTGAAAGAATTTGAGGATAGCTCCGGAAAAAGTAGAAGAGTCAGGTAAGATCCTGGGAAAAGACCTGTGGATTAGGGCTCACTCAAGAGAAACATAGTTGAATGATTACTTGAAAGGGAGATTGCACCGGTTGAATTAAATGGCTTGAATGAGATAACAACCTCGAAATAGCTTGAACGGATTACGAATACAAACTTGAATCTTCTGGGATATCTTCAACACTCCAGATAAACATGAATAGCAAGAGGATGGATGATTAAGAGATGCACCAGAATGAGAAAGCCTTTAAAACGAGGAAAGGAATATGATCAACACTAAAAGCTTGAATTGAATCCACCGGAGAAGAAAAAGAATGGAGAATGATGAACTTGAAGCTTCTTTAGCATCTTCATGAGAATCACCAGGTAAGAACTTTGAAGGAAAAGAATGAAGAAGACTTCCCATCAATAAAATGAATACTTGATTAAGATATCTGAGTCCTTGAAGAAAAAGGGTTGGGAGGGCGGGAAAACAAAGGCAACTTGGGGACGGATGAAACAAACACCGTTGAACAAAAACTGAGAAGTTATCTTGCGAATGGGGAAAATGGTCGGATCCACTTGAGGAGAAACACGCCGGTTGAAAAAGGATCGACATGACAATCTTGATTATCATGAAGGATTAGTATTCACATAGAAATATGAGAACACCACTTAGTAAAGGTATGGAATCAACACTTGACATTGAAGCAACTCGAATACCACAAACCAAAACAAAACAAAGGATTGGCTTGCAGAATCAGCCGGAAACAAACATATGATAGATCCCAATACCGTATCATGTGTCTGTTGGAAAGAATTCCTACGTGATACTTGAATTCCCACCTATAAACTCCCGAAACTTTCTGGTTATGCAATCAGGTGTTGGGGATACAGGGGAAGCATAATATCTCACCCAAACTAACAATATCTACATCCAGCTATATCCATCCTTCAACACATAACCAAGAAACCTTCGGAAATCATGTACCTCAACCTTCGAAAAGCATCCGTTATACAAGTTATGGCAATACGCCCAAACTCCCGCCCCAGTACTGGGTGGCGTCTAGGTTATCTCACCAACAACTGCATAAAAGAGATTTTTGATGTCGGCGAACTCAGGTATTCCAGAACTGCAATGATAATATTGTGACGACAAAACCTCAGAGCTCAACTCCCCGGGACACTGCCACAACCCCTAAATGTCAGGAGGCACCAAGAACAATGTTCACCTCACAAGACTATCGGAACGATTCCAAGATACCCGCGTGATCCTAATTTTTTTGTGAAATTTCAGGAGAGAAGAGTCAAAACTTCTACGTCTGGAGGCCTCACCAGAGCGACGAAAGGACTGACAGTAAAAAGAATTCTACTCTCCGATATATACAATCCTAAGACTCAAAATATTTTGTTCTAGACTCAACAACGTCGGCGATTCAATCAAGCAGGGAGCTCCTAAGTCGGGGAAGGCTCTGATTACCAACTTTTAACACCCACAATGCGGCTATATCTCCCACGTGTCGGGGCACGACTTAGAGGCATAGCCGCATGGTAGGTTTGTCGCAAGAGGGGTAATCTTCACACAATCCCATGTACTGAATAAGAAAGGGATAAAGAGCTGGCTTACAATCGCCACTTCACACAATACATAAGTAAATCATACATCAACCAACATACAATCAAGGTCCGACTACGGAACCAAAATAAAAGAAGACAACCCCAAATGCTAGATCCTCGATCGTCCCAACTGGGTTCCACTACTGATCAACAGGAAACAAAACAACACAATGAACAAGATCTTCATCGATCGAGCTCCCACTTGAGCTCGGTTGCGTCACCTGTATTGGTATCATCGGCACCTGCAACTGTTTGGAAGTACTTGTGAGTCATGAGGACTCAGCAATCTCACACCCGTGAGATCAAGACTATTTAAGCTTAAGGGTAGGATAGGGTAATGAGGTGGAGCTGCAGCAAGCACTAAGCATATATGGTGGCTAACATACGCAAATAAGAGCGAGAAGAGAAGCAACACAACGGTCGTGAACTAGAAGTGATCAAGAAGTGATCCCGAAAGCTACTTACGTTCAAGCATAACACAAGACCGTGTTCACTTCCTGGACTCCGCCGAAAAGAGACCATCACGGTTACACACACGGTTGATGTATTTTAATTAAGTTAAGTGTCAAGTTCTCTACAACCGGACATTAACAAATTCCCATCTGCCACATAACCGCGGGCACGGCTTTCAAAAGTTCAAACCCTGCAGGGGTGTCCCAACTTAGGCCATCACAAGCTCTCACGGTCGACGAAGGATATTCCTTCTCCTGGAAAGACCCGATCTATCTCGGAATCCGATTACAAGACATTTCGACAATGGTAAAACAAGATCAGCAAAGCCGCCCGATGTGCCGACAATCCTGATAAGAGCTGCACATATCTCGTTCTCAGGGCAACGCCGGATGAGACATCCTACGAGTAAAACCAAACCTCAAGTTTCCTCGAGGTGGCCCCGCAGTCTACTTGGTTCGGACCAACACTTAGAGAAGCACTGGCCCGAGGGGGGGGGGTTAAAAGAAAGATGACCCTTGGGTTGGCCGACCCAAGGGAAGGGTAATAGGTTGTTAGGCAAATGTAAAACCAAGGTTGGGCCTTGCTGGAGGAGTTTTATTCAAAGCGAACTGTTAAGGTGTTCCCATAACACCCAACCACATAAGGGACGCAAAATCGAGGAACAAAACACCAGGCATAAGGCCGAGCCTTCCACCCTTTACCAAGTATATAGATGCATTAATTAAATAAGAGATATTGTGATATCCCAACATATCCAAGTTACAACATGGAACAAACTTAAACTTCACCTGCAACTAGCAACGCTATAAGAGGGCTGAGCAAAAGTGGTAACTTAGCCAAACAACGGTTTCCTAGGAAGGTGGATTAGAGGCTTGACATGGCAAAATGGGAGGCAATATATAACAAGTGGTAGGTAGCGTGACATAGCGATAGAACAAACAACTAGCAAGCAAAGATAGAAGTGATTTCGAGGTTATGGTCATCTTGCCTGAGATCCCACAAGGAAGAAGAACAAGTCCATGAAGAAGACAAACGGACAAAGTCAAACAAATCCTCACAGCTCCGGAACGAAACCGAAGCTAACGCGAGAAGCAACCCGGAAAGAAGCAAGCAACATAGTAAACAACCATCACATAAACATGGCGCGATACGCAAACAAGTATGATGCATGTCCGGTTTAATGAAACATGGCATGGCAAAGTGCACAAACAATTCTACAAATTAAGTGGAGCTCAATATGCAACGAGTTGCATATTGACGGAACACCACATTCAAGTTATTTAGTTCGATCTTGTTTATGTACCCAACAATATTAAATGTTGATTAACATGGCAAGAGGTGAAGCATAATTAAACTAACTATCTAGTCAAGTTTAAATGAGGCCGGAAATAACCAACAACAATTCTGGAAAATCCTCATGTGCATATTTTAGATTTGGTATTGTTCTGCCCTAAACCATATTTTAGAGTTGTTAAACATGCAAAGTAAAGTCACCATGTTAACCTATGCATTGTTCTACCCCATTTACATATAAAGTTTGTTAAGTTTGGAGCTACGGTTATTTAGTTATGAATTCAAGCATTTTAGCATGGCAATATAGCAAAACAAAGAAAACAACAAGTTTAAACATTTTTAACATGCATGAAAGTGGCATAATTAATCTATACATAATTCTAAGCATTTTTCATATATAAAACATTTTAAACCGATGCACGGTTTGTGAGTTAGGATATGCATGAATATGAGGGACTTTTCTGTAAAACTACACTCTCTAAAAAAATGACAAAATCGCCAGTGACAAAAAACATAGCTGAGCCGAATCTGAGTTGTACTGGGCTGAGGGGAGTTGCTCACATTAGGCTACTGGGAAATGGGCCTTGGAGCTGGCTGGCGACACGGGGCCTGTCGGGGATATACCCCGCGGCGTAAACCGGCCGGAAGTATAACCCGGCTGACTTGGCGGTTTACTTGAGACCCGGTTTACACTTGGTGATTCATTGGCGACCCGCCCTGACCTGGCAGTTTGCAAGCAACCCGCCGGAACATTATGACACACTGGTGACCCGGCGGGCGGGTCAGATGAATGACAAGGCCCAGAAGGCCGGTTTATATTAATGGTGGGCCAGTTTAAGAGGAAAGGCATGAGGAATATTTGCCTTACAAGGAGTTACGACCAGGACTTGTATCCGGTTTGTATTAGAGATAGACTAGTCCTAATCGTAATAGGACTCTACATGTAACCCGCCCCTCCAACATATATAAGGAGGCACATGGCTCCCCAAAAGGGGGCAAGATTCACAAGTTCCACAAGTTGGACAAGTTAGATTTAGACAATAGTCCTCGAGATAGAGCACTCTTGTAACCGTGATCATCATCATCAATATCAATGAAGCAGGATGTAGGCTTTTACCTCCACCATGAGGGGCCGAACCTGGGTAAAACATCGCGTCTCTCGTCCCGCTCAACCCCTCCCAAGCTACCACATAAATGCGTTGGCCTCGCGACTAAGTCCTGACACTAAGGACAACTGCCGTGATGATTCCACGATAGTTGGCGCCCACCGTGGGGCCTGCATACGGTGGTGTTGAGTTCTTGGAGGGAGCTTTTCTAGGGTTCGAGGAGATCGCGGTCTGGTTAGACGAAGAAGAGCCGCCACGGAAGTATCTCGTCGTCTGATCCGACTAGGGTCAGATCACGAATTTGCTGCAAAGGATTTCATCAAGAATAATCTCGCCAGACAAACTGGCGGAAAAACCCGGCGGAACAGATCTCAAGGATAGCCCGGCGGAACAAAAAATAAATAAATCGCGTGACGACCTCGCCAAATCCTTCCGTCGGAGGACCCACAATTTGTTTTTTCCATCCGTATGGAGTCTGAATAGGGGTGATCCATTTTCTACTCAATCATGTTGACCGATTCAGTGTGATGCAACTCAACACATACATCGGCGATCAAGACGGTTGCTTCAGCCCCGAGAAATCTCTGGGTCTGACCTAGCGTACGCACAGGGATCAAGGGTCCAAATACTTCAGCCCCGTTTTCCAAGTCTGATGGACTCCCTAGCTCTTGCACGTGAAGAAACATCAATTAGTACAGACACTGTACACGCATAAACTTCAAGGACGGATTAAGTATAAAAAAGGCAGCCCCCAATATTGATTTGGATTCAGAAGAATTTTTCACGGGGTCTAATGCTAGTACAGTATGGACACAGAAATGAAAGGGATGTATAAAAAAGGAGAAGATGCAGACACGGACTTGCCTCCGCCGCTGTTGTTTTGCTTTGCCGACTGTCTGCTGGCTTATCACACTCGACCGCCCCTGCGAGTCCCCGCTCCCGCGCAACAGCTGCTCCGGCTGCTTCGTCGGCTTCCACCTCCCTGGCTCACCTCGACGCCGTGACCTGTCGCCTTGGCATCTCTTCGTCTCTGCGTCACTACTACTTCTACAGTCATGGCCTCTGTCGGTTCTACTGCGAGCTATGCTTGCTGCCGCCGCAAGTCACCGGCCGCTGTCGGGCCTCTATCGCATCACCAGCATGTCTCGCTTCGCGACCTTACGCTGGGCCACGGTCCTTGTTGCCACGGCCTCTGCTTCAACCCGCCACCACGCCTTGACCCAGGCTGCTGCCACTGCGGCTTCAGGCCGCTCTGCGACCTCACGCTGAGCCGGACTCCGTCAAGCCGGCCGTCGACCGCACCTGGCCAACTTCGCCGTTGTCTCGAGCCGCCTTGTTGAGCCCCGCGGTGCTTTTCGCCTCCGCCGCTGTTTTCACCCTTGCGGAGTGCCAGCTAGCGCCGACCGGCCTTGAGCCGCCACTGCAAGTCGCCGTACCAACCAGCCTGAAGCCGCCGCAGCCGCCCTACCTCCTGTCCAGATCGCCTCCCGTCCAGGGTTGCCATTGGACCTTGTCGGATCCTCTCCGTCGAGTGGCCCGTCCTGGCCTGCTCCCGAGTGACCTTGTCACCGCAACATTTGAGTCGCCGCCATGGTTGCCTTTGTTTCGCTGCTGTGTTGAGCCACCCCGGCCGTGTTGATCCGTCAGTCGCCGGTCTGTCTGAGCCGCTTCTGTTGCATTGAACAGATCATCCGTCATCCGGACAATCAGGTGATATCTATCCATTTAAAGTTTATTTTATTAAACATGTTGTTTTCATCAAAGAACAATTACTTTGATCTTTACATTTTTATGTGCAGCAAAGTTGGTGCCATATTGTGCCTATGAAGTGTACATCACGCACTGGCATCTGCGTCCGCTTACTGATGAAACAGGTGTGCGCAAGTCGCTACCCGTGCAGCTTAATCTATGTCAACCCGCCGGAGCCGCGTTGAGCCGCCCTTGCCGTTTTGAACCGTCGGGGTTATATTCAGTCGCCGGTTTGCCTGAGCTGCTGGAATTATATTAAGTCGCTGGTCTGCCTGAGCCGCCAGAACTATATTGAGTCGCTGGTCTGCCTAAACCACCTCTGTCGCGATAAACAGATCATCCATCGTCCAAACAAATCAGGTGATATCTATCCAAGTTTGATTTATTGAGCACATGTTGTTTTGTCAAAGAACAAGTTTATCTTGCCTTGGTCTGCAATATTGTTTATGCAGGGCAATTATTTATGACAAAAAGTGATATTATACCATGGAGATGGAGGCACGCCAACATCTTTTGGCACAGGTGGTCGTCGTTATTCGATGAACTCCCGCACCGGTTTACAACGCCGTGGTCGTTTCCCTTGACCGCACCAGGCTTACAACGCCGTAGCCATCTCTCGCCGACCGCACCGGTTTACAACGCCATGGCTGACTCTCCCGTTCACACCGGTTTAAAACTCCACAGTCGAAATATCTGTCAGCACCCGCGACCGACTCGACCGTGATTGTTTTTAGTTTCACCACGGTGATCATCAACTCCACGGTGGATAACCCCTGGCATGATATATCAGGTGAAACCCATCCAATATATTTTATATTACATATTGCCTTCTTTAAAAGAGCAATTACTCCGGTTTGCAAAGTTTTTTAATGCAGGACCCTAAGCCGCCATATTGGTGCAAATTTAAAGGCCGTCGGAAAATTTCCGGCTTAAAAAGAAGGTTTCCGGTTTAATATCCGGCTCAAGGGGAAGATGTCTCCCACAAAGCTTTGAAGCTCTCAGTATCCGGTTTAAGAAATCCCGGTTCAAGAAGAATTTATCTCTTGCAAAAAAGTTAAAGGTTGCCGAAGAGGACCTACTGCCCTGATGCGCGGTTCAAACATGGGTATCCTGCCTTATTGGCTTATCATATTATTGATCACTTGGGGGCTTGGTCGTATCCGAACCATAGCAACACCTTTTGATAGGCGTAAAGCCACATCATCATTTGGGGACTTGTGGTCACGTCTGAACCATAGTCACGCCTCTTGATCGGCCTAGTGCCACAACATCACTTGGGGGCTTTGCTCGAACCCGAACCATCGCTACACCTCTTGATCGGCGTAATGCCAATGCATCACTTGGGGACTTGTGGTCATGTCTGAACCATAGTCACGCCTCTTGATCGGCCTAAGGCCACAGAATCACTTGGGGGCTTGGTCGAACCCGAACCATTGCCACACCTTTTGATTGGCATAATGCCACTGTTTCATTTGGGGACCTAGCTGACTTGAACCATAGCTACGCCTATCGGGGGCTTGGTCGTGTCCGACCATGGTAACGCCATTTGATCGGCTCAATAGCCTCTTTTTGCGAATGGTTTTATCATTGCCTTTGCTTGAAATTTTGTTGTGATAAATATTTCTTTTGTTGCGTTTTTAAACCGACAATTCTTAAACCGGTTCGACTATCAAATTACAAATTGACTGAACACGGTCAAATCTTAATCCGGAGGCTATCTGCCCGGTTTGATTTTCTGTTACCATCCTATTATGGAGTAAACCGGTGTTTAGCAACCCGGCTTGGCTTTCAACTACAAGTTGTCAGTACACGATCAAGTTATAATCCGGAGACTATCAGCCCGGTCTAGTTTGACTACAAGTCGCCAGCATCGAATATGGATAATCCGGTGTTTATCACAACCCGGTATGGTTTTATCATAAACCGGCACAATATGGAAGGAGTTATCACTACTCAAGATTGGGGTTGTCACCTTTACTACAAAAAGTTGGTAAAACCAACAATGTGATTCAATGTCACAGGTATGATATATTTCATATTTGATTATTCTTAAGTGCAGCCTTGGTTATAAACCCGGGTTATATGTTGGGCATTATGACCCGTCCGGCGGAAAACCGCCAGGACACTTTAAACTTGTTGTATGCAGAAACAGGTTTGTTAAACCGACCTGGCTTTGGACTATAAGTCGCTAGTATATATATTTGGATTGCGCCATTGGAATCATGCGGTTATAAATCATTGGGTTATATTATTCAAATATCCAAACTTGGCTGAATTTTCATTATGATATTGAATGAATAAGGTTTTCATAACAGATTATATTATCCTGAATAGCCAACATGGCTGGATTTTTATGGTTATTAATAACCGATATTATTGAGTTTTTAAAGTCGCTTTAGCGCAATGGCTATTGTTTTATAAAAGGATATGATATATTCTACAATGGAAGGAATAGTCCCGAGTCGCTGCAGGTTTACAACTCGACACTTGGGGGCTACATTATTCAAATTGAGATTACATGCAAGTCTCATGTCGCTGCAAGCAAGCACCATGACACTTGGGGGCTAATGCAAAGTCATTTTTACTAGTCTTATTGAAGACCCGACTCATCATATTATAATGAGACGACCCTTGGGGGCTACCAATTGCTCCTGTCAACAATTCAAGGTACACAAGTTTTCGTCCATAATATTGAAGGATCCATTGCTCAGTTGGTAAAGCACAAAGCTCTTAACCTTGTGGACGTGGGTTCAAGCCCTATGATGGAAGCTACATTATAAGATGTTATTTTCATTGAAGTATATATCAAGTCCCGGTTCAGTATTATCTTACTAAGCCGGCCCTTGGGGGCTACACATCACTGCTCAATTCTACATGATTATATTTACAAAGTCCCTGCTCATTATTGCATAATAACCTGGTACTTCGGGGCTATATAATATGGAGTATTCATTTTTTACTAGTGACTGGGATGAACAACATGGATTTCTTCAAAATTAGTAGTATTTATATTGAAGCAAGTCTTAAGCCATCACTTTGTTCTGCTCAAGACTTGGGGGCTACAGGTATTATATTATTATCGAAGAAATATTTTCAAATTCTCTGTTTGAGCAAACCAGATTGACCCGGCGTCACCAATTATTATGACCCTGTGTCTACAACCCGGCATCATCAATAATCATGAACGGGCGTTGGCAACAATCATGAACCAGCGTTGGCCACAATCATGAACCGGCGTTAGCAACAATCATGACCCAGAATTATCAGTTTTTATAACTCGGCAATTTTGGTAATGATAAACCGGCAAGTTCTACATCTTCAAACCGGCCGAATATCAGATGAGTATTTCAAGACCAAAATTTCTTAAACCGGCGCTTTGGAAGCCGACTCAAGTGGATTATTCTTCACAATATTTTCCTATGAGAAACCAACGTCAGCAGTTTGAGTATGAAACTGGTTTATTGACCCGGATTTTCTAGAAGAAGGAAATGACAAGGACTTCAGAATGATCAGATGCCGGTTTACAAGAATTCTTAACCCGGAGCATAATCTGTCAAGTTTGTTCTTGTGTTTGTTTTATAGGAACAGTTTAACATGGATAAATCCAAATTAAACTGGGGGCTAATGTCGGGGATATACCCCGCGGCGTAAACCGGCCGAAAGTATAACCCGACTGACTTGGCGGTTTACTCAAGACCCGGTTTACACTTGGTGATTCACTGGCGACCTGCCCTGACCTGGCGGTTTGCAAGCAACCTGCTGGAACATTATGACACACTGGTGACCTGGCGGACGGGTCAGATGAATGACAAGGCCCAGAAGGCCGGTTTATGTTAATGGTAGGCCGGTTTAAGAGGAAAGGCATGAGGAATATTTGCCTTACAAGGAGTTACGACCAGGACTTGTATCCGGTTTGTATTAGAGATAGACTAGTCCTAATCCTAATAGGACTCTACATGTAACCCGCCCCTCCAACATATATAAGGAGGGACAGGGCTCCCCAAAAGGGGGCAAGATTCACAAGTTCCACAAGTTGGACAAGTTAGACTAGACAATAGCCCTCGAGATAGAGCACTCTTGTAACCGTGATCATCATCATCAATATCAATGAAGCAGGATGTAGGCTTTTACCTCCACCGTGAGGGGCCGAACCTGGGTAAAACATCGCGTATCTTGTCCCGCTCAACCCCTCCCAAGCTACCACATAAATGCGTTGGCCTCACGACTAAGTCCTGACACTAAGGACAACTGTCGTGACGATTCCACGACAGGGCCCATGTGGTAGGTTGAAGCGGTCAACGAATACCGGTGAGCGCCTCCCAGCCCGAAGCAGAGGACGAGGCGGCGCTGTACTTGGACGCCGGCGACGTTGAGGCGAGGTGGCGCAAAGCTTCCCGGCGGCTAAAATGGTGAGGAGGCATGGAAAACAGGCGGATCCGGGGCGGGACACCTTGGATCCATCGATGGCGCAGTAAACGGAGGCTGGAACCGACGGCGTCCATGGCCTCAGCGAGCTCCGGCAACTGCAATGGTGACCCCAAGAGGCGGTGGAGATCTACGGAGGGGAGTGAGGGTTCGGGTGAGAGCGAGATGATGGGGAAGGGATGGCAGGCGGCGATGGCGAGGACCTGGTGGTCCGGTGACTCGTCGGACGCGGAGGCGGCGTCGCTCGCCTGCAGTGAAGGAGGCAAGGCGTGAGGCGGCGGGGTCGGTGCGATTCGGGGTCGAGCGACACGAGTCTCAAGCTGGAGCGGGCGCAGTCAGCGCGGTCGGGCCCAAATCTGACCCGGGGCGGGCCTCCCATGGGTTTCACGGGCCACGGTGGTGAGGGAGAAGCTGGGGCGATGTGGCGCATCATGGATGGCCAGGAGTGACGGCGCTGGCAGCTGCTACCCTCAGGGATGGCGCCAAGTGGCGGAAAAGGGGCGGCCGGCGCTGAAAACGAGGTGGGAGGTGGCGGCTGAGGGTAGGGGGAGGCTAGGTTGCCTGAAATGGACAAGGGGGTGTCCATATATAGCAAAAGAGCTAGGGTTAGGGGATTTAGGGGGGTTTTCGGACCCTCCTATCACGATCCGATGGCTCCGGTCGGAGTGGGGGTTTGGTGGGCTGTGAAGAGGAGGTTGGGCTAAGATGAAAGGGAAGGAGTGCATCCCGACAACTATTTCCGGAGACAGAAAATGTCCGACGTATGACCGGCTATAATGCCGCTATATGTTTAACAGTTCGGCTATCAAACGAGCTCCGAATGCGATGAAACTTGGCAGGCGGCCAACTGACAACATAACAACACCGCACGCCAACTTTCATCCCATTTCGAGAACATTTTCTGGCCACTTATAAAATACTATTTCGAACATGCCGCGGGCGCGTGCAAGTGTATCTAGGCTCAGAACGGACAACGAAAAGAACAGGGGAACCTGAACGGATGCAAGTTTTGAAAACATGATGATGCAATGCACATGATGACATGACAAGATGCAACACGCAAGCGAATAACATGGCAACAACAGCGAATAACTGGTAGACACCTGGCGCATCGGTCTCGGGGCGTCACAATATATGCTTAGTGCTTGTTGCAGCTCCACCTCACTACCCTTTCCTACCCATAAGCTTAAATAGTCTTGATCTCGAGGGTGTGAGATTGCTGAGTCCTCGTGACTCACAGGTACTTCCAAACAGTTACAGGCACCGATGATACCAGTGCAGGTGGCGCAACCGAGCTCAAGTGGGAGCTCGATGAAGATCTTGATCATCGTTTTGTGTCTTTTTCGGTTGATCAGTAGTGGATCCCAGTTGGGACGACCGGGGATCTAGCATTTGGGGTTGTCTTCTTTTATTTTGGTTCTGTAGTCGGACCTTGATTGTATTATTGATGATGTTTGTTTATCTTGTATTTGTGTGAAGTGGCGATTGTAAGCCAACTCTTTATCGCTTTCTTATTCAATACATGGGATTGTGTGAAGATTACCCCTCTTGCGACAAATCTACCATGCGGCTATGCCTCTAAGTCGTGCCCCAACACGTGGGAGATATAGCCGCATTGTGGGTGTTACAAGTTGGTAATCAGAGCCATCCCCAACTTGGGAGCCCCCTGCTTGATCGAATCGCTGACGTTGTTAAGTCTAGAACAAAATGTTTTTAGTCTTAGGATTATATATATCGGAGAGTAGGATTCTTTTTACTCCTCAGTCCCTTTGTCGCTCTGGTGAGGCCTCCTGACGTAGAAGTTTTGACTTTTCTCTCCTCAAATTTCACGAATTGTTTTTAGGATCACGCGGGTATCTTGGAATCGTTCAGATAGTCTTGTGATGAGAACTTTGTTCTTGGTGCCTCCTGACATTTAGGGGTTGTGGCAGTGTCCCGGGGAGTTGAGCTCCGAGGTGTTGTCGTCACAATTTTATCGCAAATCTCTTTTATGCAGTTGTTGGTGAGATAACCTCGACGCCACCCAGTACTGGGGCTGGAGTTCGGGAGTATTGCCATAACTCGTATAACGGATGCTTTTCGAAGGTTGAGGTACATGATTTCCGAAGGTTTTTGGTTATGTGTTGAAGGATGGATACAGTTGGATGTAGGAATTGTTAGTGTGGGTGAGATATTATGCTTCCCCTGTATCCCCATCACCTGATTGCATAACCAGAAAGTTTTGGGAGTTTATAAGTGGGAATTCAAGTAGCTCCTAGGATATCTTTCTGACAGATGCATGATATGAGATTGGGGTTCGACGTCTAGTGGTCCGCTTATCCACGGTTGGTTTTACAGTGGTCTCGTTGTGTCTTAAAGAGTCCTTGGCTATGCTGACTTGGGGACCCTTCGTATGTCATGTGCAATGCCTTGTACATGATGAAATCTCTATCATATGTTTGTTCCGGCTTATTTTCTAAGCCAACCCTTTGTTTTGTTTTGAGTTGTGGTGTAGCGACCAGACCTCAAACGGTCCAATCTCTGTGCTCAGGTGTCATCCCTGGATCAGTAATGCTGACACCACACAGTACTTGAAGGATTTATAATAGAGTAGCAATCACACACTTATTACATCGAGTGTCTCAAAATAGAACTTATTACAATAAATATGGATTAAGGCCATCTAACAACGATAACAGCGGAAGGCTTGGAAGATAAGTGAGTCCATCAACTCCAACGACATCACTGAGTATAGAACCACGACCTAAAAACTCCTTAATCGTCGTCTGAAAAGTCTGCAACATTAACGTTGCAGCCCGAAACGGGTCAGCACATGGAATATGCTGGCAAAATAACACATAGAGAATAATGGAATGAAATAGGCTATTCTATATGCATATTTGGCCGGTGGAAAGCTCTATGGTTACAGTTTTGCGTCAAGCCAATTTTCCCTACTCCAAAGGAATAAATTTTATTTAACTATCATGGTAGTTGTTAAACATTGAGAATGGTTGACAGCACTCTCAATCCCAATTAAGCATCATCATTAAACAAACCCAACAAAATCATTTATTTAGAGTAACATGTTGAGATTCACATGATAATCCAGGTACTAGATACTCAAGTTGTCCATAACCAGGGACACGGCTAATCATGATTAGTTTATACAATCTGCAGAGGTTTGTGCACTTTTCCCCACAAGACTCGATCGCCTCCGTTTGGTTTTTCGCACTACATGATGTTTGAGAAGACGGATGACCGAGACATAGTCTTTTAGAAGCGCTAGCACCTTACGATCGGGTAGACCGTTACACCTACTTTCCCCTACATCTGCTAGTCTACCACTATAAGAGTTCGCACAACTTAATCAACTATGCTAGAGCCCATAATAGCTTGTGGCTGCACATGGAAGTTTCTAGCATGAATAATCTCATGATCCCTTTGAGCCTGGGTGGCGGTCCAAAAGAAAAACAGGCAATCGCTGGAATACCCAGGTGCCTCAATCCACCCAAATGTGTGTTTAAGTTGCCACCTTAAATAAACCAATAATTAACAATCTGACATCTGTCATAGATACACTCACCCAATCCATGTCTATTAGTATAGCATGGCATAATAAGCAAACGTAGAAGTAACTCCCAAAGGTTTGATAATAAACAGGTAATAGGTACTACCTCAACTACTTCCCAAACCCACAATTTAATTAGATCCTAATCATGCAATGTGTGAGGATTGATCTAATGCAATAAAACTGGGTAGTGGGAAAAGCATGATCAAAGTGTTACTTGCCTTGCTGATGATCCGGGAAACCTAGCGATTCGAAGTAGCAAGCAGCACACTCCGGGTACTCTATCGCAAACAAACAAGTATACAATAAGTACTAAACTAATGCACAGGTAAAACTCAAATAAGAGATGTAACCAGAAAGTTCATCTTAAGAACTCCGGTTGGCAAAAAGAATCAAATAGAATGAAGCAACGAACGACAAACGACAAAAGAAACAAGCGCTTGAATCGCCTGATTCCGATAAACGACAGTGGCAAAAACTTGTTTGAGTTGGCTAAACGGAAAGAGGGTTTCGAGACGAAACTCCACGCGCTTGAATCGCCTGATTCCGATAAACGAGCGAAAAGTTAGACTAAAACGAAAATCGGATCAGAAATCGCGATCTGAAAAATCACGGATTTAATCCGAGAAAAAGAAAAACGACGAACGTTCGTTAAAACGAACGAACGGACGACCGGTTGCTAATTAAATAAACCAGAAAAACCGATCTATTTAAAAAAACCGAAACTAAAAAAAATGACAAAACCGTCGGAAAAACCGAACGGTTTTTCGAGAAAAACCGAAGGCAAAAAAAAAACTACCTCCGGCAACTCCGGCGAACGACGGCGGCTGTCCGGCGGGGCGGCGGGCGGCGGCGGTGCGGGCGGGCGGCGGCAGCGGCGCGGGCGGGGGCCGACTAGGGTTAGGGTTTTCGGGTGGGGCGGCTTGGGCTTCGGCCGGGGGTTTCAGGACGCTTTTAAGAGGCCCGGCCAGGAGGAGTCCTGGCCGGTTATGGCCCAAGGTCGGCTCGGACTTTTTTTGAAATAATTATGCTCGGAAAAAACAAAATAAATACTAAACGGACTCCAAAAATTCCAAAATAAATTTTCTCCGGCTTCTAAAATCGAGCCGCACAGGATGAACATTTATTTGGGGCCTAAATGCAATTTTGAAAAATGCGCATTTTTCCTAAATTGAAATAAAATAGCAAATAAAACCAAAATAAATCTTATTTGATTTTTTATTAAATCCTCAATATTTCTTTATTTTGGGAAAGTCATTTTATTCCCTCTCTCGGATTTTTGTAATAGAAATAATTAAAGATAAAATAAATAAAACCAAATGATCCTATTTTCAAAATTTGAGACAACTCAACTATGAAAATAACGAAATCCCCAACTCTTTCCGAGGGTCCTTGAGTTGCGTGAAATTTCTAGGATCAACCAAAATGCAATAAAATATGATATGCAAAGATGATCTAGTGTATAACATTCCAAATTGAAAATTTAGGATGTTACAAACCTACCCCCCTTAAGATGAATCTCGCCCTCGAGATTCGGGTTGGCTAGAAAATAGGTGAGGGTGGTCCTTCAGCAAATCTTCCTCTCGTTCCCAGGTGGCTTCATCCTCCGTGTGGTGGCTCCACTGAACCTTGCAAAACTTGATAACCTTGCCACGGGTGACTCGACTGGCATAATCTAGAATCTTAGCTGGATTCTCCTCATAGGTCAAATCACTGTCCAACTGAATTGCTTCCAGTGGTACTGTATCTCTCAGTGGTATATCAGCCATCTCTGCGTGGCACTTCTTCAACTGGGATACGTGGAACACGTCGTGAACTCCTAACAATCCTTTGGGCAATTCCAACTTATAGGCTACTTCTCCCATATGCTCCAAAACTTTGTATGGGCCTACAAAACGTGCCGCTAACTTTCCCTTAACTCCAAAGCGCTTAACTCCTTGAAGTGGCGATACTCGAAGATAAACTCGGTCTCCGACTTCGTAAACTGTCTCCTTGAATTTAGAATCTGCATAACTCTTCTGCCTGGATTGAGCTACCTTGAGCCTATCGTGAATCAATTTCACTTTCTATTCAGACTCCTTTATCAGATCTGGTCCAAACAACTGGCGGTCTCCAACTTCATCCCAAGACAATGGGGTCCTGCACCTTCTTCCGTACAAGGCTTTGAAAGGGGCCATCTTCAAACTGGATTGATAGCTATTGTTGTAAGAGAACTCTGCATATGGCAAATTCTCATCCCAGCTAGATCCGTAATCTAGCGCACAAGCTCTTAGCATATCCTCCAAAATCTGATTGACTCTCTCAGTCTGTCCATCTGTCTGTGGGTGGAAAGCTGTGCTAAACTCCCGTCTGGTTCCCAAAGTTTCATGCAACTGATTCCAGAACTTTGAGGTAAATTGGGTTCCTCTATCTGATACTATGCTCCTTGGAACTCCATGCAGACAAACGATTCTAGTCATGTATATCTTTGCCAACTTTGCACTGGTATAGGTAGTCTTCACTGGAATGAAATGAGCTACCTTTGTCAAACGGTCGACTACAACCCATATCGAGTCATAGCCTGAACGTGTTCTGGGCAATCCTGTAATAAAATCCATGCCTAACTTATCCCACTTCCATTCGGGTATCGGCAATGGCTGTAGCAATCCGGCTGGCTTCTGATGCTCTGCCTTTACTCTCTGACATACATCACAAACTGCTACATATTCCGCAATATCCTTCTTCATTCCGGTCCACCAGAAAATATCCTTCAAATCCAAATACATCTTGGTATTTCCTGGGTGAACCGAATACGGTGAATCATGAGCCTCTTGTAAAATTAACTTCCTGATCTCCGAATCATTGGGCACATAAACACGGTCTTCAAACCATAAGGTATCGTGCTCATCTTCACGAAATCCCTTAGCTTTTCCTTTGCTCATTTTCTCTTTTATAGAGGCAATCTCCTTGTTAGTCTTCTGGGCTTCTCTGATCTTATCCATCAAAGTAGACTGAATCTCTAATGCTGCTACATAGCCTCTCGGGACTATCTCCAAACATAGGTCACGAAGATTTTCAGCTAACTCCCTTGGTAAATCTCCCGTCATTAGGGTGTTGACATGGCTCTTACGGCTTAATGCGTCAGCTACTATGTTAGCCTTTCCGGGGTGATAATGCAATTTCATATCATAATCCTTGATGAGCTCCAACCATCTCCTTTGTCTGAGGTTCAACTCCTTTTGTGTGAAAATATACTTCAAACTCTTATGATCCGTGTACACCTCGCAATGGTTTCCAATCAGAAAATGTCTCCAAGTCTTCAATGCATGCACTACGGCTGCTAACTCCAAATCATGCGTAGCATAATTCAACTCATGAGGCTTAAGCTGTCGTGAGGCATATGAAACAACTCTTCCTTCCTGCATAAGAACTGCTCCAAGTCCTCGACGTGAAGCGTCACAATACACCTCATAATGCTTGGTCTGATCCGGTAAAATCAACACTGGTGAGGTAACCAAACGTTTCTTCAACTCCTGGAAACTAGCCTCACATTCCTCAGTCCATTTGAACTTGGTATCCTTCTTCAACAATTCTGTCATAGGCTTCGCAATCTTTGAGAAATTCTCAATAAACCTCTGGTAGTATCCTACGAGTCCAAGAAAACTCCGGATATCTCCAACTGTGGTTGGCGCTTCCCACTTGGTCACGGTATCAACTTTAGTGGGATCTACTGGTATACCTTCTCCGGATATAACGTGTCCGAGAAATCCAACTTCGTTCAACCAAAACTCACATTTGCTAAACTTGGCATATAATTGATGTTCTCTGAGTTTTCCAAGAACCAAATGCAAATGCTCCTTATGCTCCTCTTCATTCTTCGAGTAAACCAGGATATCATCAATGAACACTACGACGAACTTATCCAAGAACTCCATAAACACTTTGTTCATCATGTTCATGAAATATGCAGGTGCGTTAGTCAGACCAAATGACATAACGGTATACTCGTACAACCCATACCTGGTGGTAAAAGCCATCTTAGGTATATCTTGTTCCCGAATCTTCAACTGGTGGTATCCTGATCGCAGATCAATCTTGGAAAACACCTTAGCTCCTTGCAATAGATCAAATAGATCATTGATCATCAGTAGTGGGTACTTGTTCTTGATGGTTACTTCATTCAATCCTCGATAATCAACCACCATCCTTAGCGATCCATCCTTCTTCTCCACTAGAAGTACTGGAGATCCCCAAGGCGATGAACTTGGGCGAATATATCCCTTATCGAATAACTCCTTAATCTGTTTCTTGATTTCCACCAAATCCTTTGCAGGCATCCTATATGGTCTCTTTGATATTGGCCCTGTGCCTGGCAAAAGCTCAATCAAAAACTCAATATCTCTATCCGGTGGCATGCCTGGCAATTCTTCTGGAAATACTTCGGGGAAATCCTTCACTACTGGTACTTCCTCCTGCACAACTCCTGTTAAACAATTTACTTGAATCCTCTTCGGCACATGCCGAGATACATACTTGATCCTTCTCCCTTCTGGGGTGGTAAGCAAGATTGACTTACTGGCGCAATCGATGTTTCCTACATACATCGACAACCAGCCATACCCAGAATTACATCGAAACCTTGTGATTCCAATATTATCAAATCTGAGGGAAACACATGCCTACCTATACTTAGTGGCATTTCAAAACATCCTTGACTAGCCATATACTCCGCTCCTGGTGAGCTTACTAACATAGGTGTTCTAAGAACTTTGGTGGGCAGATTATACTTATCCACAAATCCCCTCTATATGTATGAATGCGATGCACCAGTATCGAAAAGAACGAGTGCAGTAAATGACTTAACCAAAAACTTACCGATTACTGCATCCGGCTGCTCTTTAACCTCCTCCACGTTAACGTGGTTCACCTATCCCCTGTTGAAAGGGTTCGGCTTCTTCCCAGAGCTTCCATTGCCATTACCATTCTGTGATTCAGGACACTCATTGGCATAATGTCCGGTCTTCTGGCACTTAAAACAAGTGACTTGGCTCAGGTCTCTCTTGGCTGGGGTCGATGGGTTGGTGCGGTTCTGGCCGTTGCTTCCTCCATTCCCATTACCATTCTTGGTGCCGTTGTGATTGTGCGAACTACCTCCTCCATGGGTATGCTGAAAATGTCCTCCCGGTCTAGGGGTAAAGCGTGGCTTCTGCCGAGCTCCTGAATTGTGCTTCCCTTGTCCATACTTCCTCTTGCGATTCTCAATCTGCTGTTGCTTCCCTTCAATCATGAGAGCACGATCTACCAACTCCTGGTAGTTGTTGAAGGTGGCTACCATCAACTGCATGCTCAACTCATCATTCAGTCCTTCCAGAAACCTCTCCTGCTTAGCTGCATCCGTAGCAACATCATCTGGGGGCATGACGTGCTAATTTACTAAAGTCCTCCACATACTGGCCAACTGTCCGTCCTCCTTACCGCAAGTTGCGAAACTCTCGCTTCTTCATGGCCATAGCTCCTGCTGAAACATGGGCAATTCGAAAAGCCTGTTGAAACTGGTCCCACGTGACAGTGTCGACAGGGAAAGTGGCTGTGAAATTCTCCCACCATGATGTTGCGGGTCCTTCAAGCTGATGTGCGGCAAACTTCACCTTTTCCGCATCCGTGCATCCTGTTGTGGTCAACTCTCTAGCTGTCTTGCGGAGCGAATCATCTCCTACTATCGGCTCGGTGCTACTGGAAAACACCGGTAGATTCAGCCTAAGAAAACGGGCTAAGTGATCAACGGGTGGTGGTGGTGGTGGTGGGTTGTTGTTGTTCCCCTAATTCTGATTCTGGACTAGCAACTGCATCAATGTGTTCTGCTGCTGGATCAACTAGGTGAGCTCCGGTGGGAAGGTAAATCCAGGGTCACGTCTCGGAGGCATCTGAGGGTTTCAGAAAAGATGAGATTTAAGAATAGAGGGGGTCTAAAGAGAAAACACTACCCATATGCACATGAGGCAAAAGCAAACAATTCACTTCATTCAATCAATCAAACAAGGGCATACAATCGATCTAACTATCGCAAAGTGCTCGGACTACTATATTTACATGGTGGACTACTACTACTGATGAGGTGGTCTACTAAAAATATTCTTCGGTTGCAGACTCCATGATATCTGCTCCAGCTTCATCAACATAGTCATCATCGCTATCATCTGGATCCGAGTCGGTGTCGTCGATGATGATGTAGTCTTCCGGACGAATCTCCTTAGGTTCTTCGTCTTCTTCTGCTGGTGTAGGGCCTCCCATGAATATTCCAATCTTCTTGATCAGGTCGCCATTCTTCTCCACTAATACTTCAATTTCCTCGTCATAATCTTCACGAGTAGCCTTGAGTTCTTCCTCCAGTTCCTTGATTCTTGTCCTCGCCTTCTTCATATCTATCATGTCGGCGCACATCTGGTTCTCCTGATGTCGAATCTGTTGGTTTAACTCCTGGATAAAAGCTGCAACTGATCTATCCTTCCTGGTGCTAATCATCTCCCTGTGCTCATCTCGGCGTCCACAAATCTGGTAGATAGTATTCTTAAGATCATTGCGGTAGACTTCTCCAATACGTCCCATGGCGATGTGAGCTGCCATGCTCTTTCCTAGACTCCAAGTTGGTGCATCAAAAGAAAACTCTATGGGCTCGGTGACTGGCATGAACGTCCTTCCTGGAACTTGAACTTGAATCATCCAGCGCCCTTATTTAGGTAAAGTGGCGTTGTAGGTTCCGGTGAAGCTTGGTACTCCTATGTTCAGGAATCTAGTGACTTCCTTCAAGTGACGTCCAAAGGGTGTATCTTCATCCGGTTGCGTGAACTTGTTCCTTGCATCCGCCATCCTAAAGAGTAGAAAAGATGAGAAGTCAGAAAGAGAAGAGAGTGAGTAGTGATCTAGGTCTTTAGCTTAGTGGTCGTGTCCTACAGTCAACCTGGCTCTGATACCATCTTGTAGCGACCAGACCTCAAACGGTCCAGTCTCTGTGCTCAGGTGTCATCCCTGGATCAGTAATGCTGACACCACATAGTACTTGAAGGATTTATAATAGAGTAGCGATCACACACTTATTACATCGAGTGTCTCAAAAGAGAACTTATTACAATAAATATGGATTAAGGCCATGTAACAACGATAACAGCGGAAGGCTTGGAAGATAAGTGAGTCCATCAACTCCAACAACATCACTGAGTATAGAACCACGACCTAAAAACTCCTTAATCATCGTCTGAAAAGTCTGCAACATTAACGTTGTAGCCCGAAATGGGTCAGCACATGGAATATGCTGGCAAAATAACACATAGAGAATAATAGAATGAAATAGGCTATTCTATGTGCATATTTGACTGGTGGAAAGCTCTATGGCTACAGTTTTGCATAAAGCCAATTTTTCCCTACTGCAAAGGAATAAATTTTATTTAACAATCATGGTAGTTGTTAAACATTGAGAATGGTTGACAACACTCTCAATCCCAATTAAGCATCATCATTAAACAAACCCAACAAAATTATTTTTTAGAGTAACATGTTGAGATTCACATAATAATCTAGGTACTAGATACTCAAGTTGTCCATAACCGGGGACACGGCTAACCATGATTAGTTTATACACTCTGCAGAGGTTTGCGCACTTTTCCCCACAAGACTCGATCGCCTCCATTTGGTTTCTCGCACTACATGATGTTTGAGAAGACGGATGACCGAGAGATAGTCTTTCAGAAGCGCTAGCACCTTACGATCGGGTAGACCGTTACACCTACTTTCCCCTACATCTGCTAGTCTACCACTGTAAGAGTTCGCACAACTTAATCAACTATGCTAGAGCCCATAATAGCTTGTGGCTGCACACGGAAGTTTCTAGCATGAATAATCTCATGATCCCTTTGAGCCTGGGTGGCGGTCCAAAAGAAAAACAGGCAATCGCTGGAATACCCAGGTGCCTCAATCCACCCAAATGTGTGTTTAAGTTGCCACCTTAAATAAACCAATAATTAACAATCTAACAACTGTCATGGATACACTCACCCAATCCACATCTATTAGTATAGCATGGCATAATAAGCAAACGTAGAAGTAACTCCCAAAGGTTTGATAATAAACAGGTAATAGGTACTACCTCAACTACTTCCCAAACCCACAATTTAATTAGATCCTAATCATGCAATGTGTGAGGATTGATCTAATGCAATAAAATTGGGTAGTGAGAAAAGCATGATCAAAGTGTTACTTGCCTTGCTGATGATCCGGGTAACCTAGCGATTCGAAGTAGCAAGCGGCGCACTACGGGTACTCTATCGCAAACAAACAAGTATACAATAAGTACTAAATTAATGCACATGTAAAACTGAAATAAGAGATGTAACCAGAAAGTTCATCTTAAGAACTCCGATTGGCAAAAAGAATCAAATCGAACGAAGCAACGAAAGACAAACGGAAAAAGAAACAAGCTTCCTTTACTATTCTGGATCTAGGGCAATTTTTACAGTGGCAAAAACTTGTTTGAGTTAGCTAAACGGAAAGAGGGTTTCGAGACGAAACTCCAGGCGCTTGAATCGCCTGATTCCGGTAAACGAACGAAAAGTTAGACTAAAATGAAAATCGGATTAGAAATCGCGATGTGAAAAATCACGGATTTAATCCGAGAAAAAGAAAAACGATGGACATTCGTTAAAACGAATGAACAGATGAACGCTTGCTAATTAAATAAACCAGAAAAACCGATCTATTTAAAAAAACCGAAACTAAAAAACAACAAAACCATCGGAAAAACCGAACAGTTTTTTGAGAAAAACCGGAGGCGAAAAAAAACTACCTCCGGCAACTCCGGCGAATGACGGTGGCGGCCCGGCGGGGCGGCGGTGCTCCAGCGGCAGCGGCGTGGGCGGGCAGGCGGCGGCGGCGGGGGCCGGCAAGGGTTAGGGTTTTCGGGTGGGGCGGCTTGGGCTTCGGCCGGGGGCTTCGGGGCGCTTTTAAGAGGACCGGCCAGGAGGAGTCCTGACCGGTTATGGCCCAAAGTCGGTTCGGATTTTTTTTAAAATAATTACGCTCGGAAAGAAAAACAAAAGAAATACTAAACTGACTCCAAAAATCCCGAAATAATTTTTCCCCAGCTTCTAAAATCAAGCCACACAGGATGAACATTTATTTGGGGCCTAAATGCAATTTTCAAAAACGCGCATTTTTCCTAAATTCAAATAAAATAGCAAATAAAACCAAAATAAATCTTATTTGATTTTTTATTAAATCCTCAATATTTCTTTATTTTGGGAAAGTCATTTTATTCCCTCTCTCGAATTTTTGTAATAGAAATAATTGAAGATAAAATAAATAATATCAAATGATCCTATTTTTAAAATTTGAGGGAACTCAACTATGAAAATAACGAAATCCCCAACTCTCTCCGAGGGTCCTTGAGTTGCGTGAAATTTCTAGGATCAACCAAAATGCAATAAAATATGATATGCAAAGATGATCTAGTGTATAACATTCCAAATTGAAAAATTGGGATGTTACATGTGGTATTCGAGTTGCTTCGAAGTCAAATGTTGATTCCTTGTCTCTTTCTAAATGGTGTTCTCATATTTCTATGGGACCGCTGATCCTTTTCGATCATCGAGATGTTCATGTCAATTCTTTTCAACCAGTGCGATTCTCTTCAAGATGATCCTATCATTTTTCCCATTCGCAAGATCCAATCTTAGTTTTCCTTAAGGGTGTTTATTCCATCTGCCCAAGTTGTCTTTGTTTTTTCCCGTCCTCCCACCCTTTTATTCAAGGACTCGAATTTCTTAATCAAGTATCCTTTTATGGATGTGAAGTCTCTCCATTCTTTTCTGGAGTGCTGAAGATATCTCGAAGATTCATGTTTCCACTATGCATTCGTTCAACCTATTCCGAGGTTGTTATCTCATTCAAGCCATTTAATTCAACCGGTGCAATCTCTAGTTTCAAGCAATCTCTTTAACGGTGTTTCTTTTGAGTGGGCCCTAACCCATAGGTTTTTTCCCAGGATCTTACCTAACTCTTCTAATTTTCCTACAGTTATTCTCAAATTCATTTCAAAGTTTGACGTAAGAATGAATTTCCATCAATCAAATGTCTTTCTCCAAGATCTTTCAAATTCTTTTCACCATTGGTTCAACCTTTCTAATTTTCATTCCAGAGTGCCTAAACAAATCATGGTGGTGTTTCTCGTCGTCATTCTTGGATTTTGAAGACCGAAGAAGAGCTCCTCTTAAATTCTTACCTGTTCTTCCAAAGATTCATGGTTCAAGCTTGATGCCATCCTCTCATTATTATTTCCGATTGTGAGAATTCTTTTCACCCATCCGGAGCAATTCAGGGGTCTTTTCAGTTGATTCTCAGGAGCCCATCATCTTAGAATTATTCATTCCAGCTTTTAGCTCCCGTTCTCCAAATCTTACTGATGCATCATTCAAATATTCTATAATCATCTCGTGCTCTCTTCGTTCTCTTGTATCAGATTCCCTCAAGTATCTTCATTCGTTCTCTAATTCTTGCCGGTGATTCATCCCTTTACTTAGTTCATTTTCAATTCTTACGGTGGTTTGTTCAAGATTCTTCTTCCTTCGTTTTCATATCAATTTATCCGTTGTTTCAATCCTACCGGTGGTTCGTTGAAGACCTTACCAAGTTTACACTATATCACTCTTAAATCCTTGCAATGAGATTAAGTAGTATGCCAAATCCATTGCTTGTCATCAATTTAACTTGATGAAGGATAAGCATACTATAAATCTTATTCTTATTTCCTCGAGGTGAGTCAATTCTTTTCTTTCGGAGATTGTCCATGGTGAGTTAATTCTTGATTACAAGTTAGTCATCTTTCTTTTCCGGAGTTCCAAGGTTTTCCGCTTTATCTCGTCGCGAAGCTCCATCTAAATCATTACAAAGCTTTACCTTGTGTTTTCAACTTTTCTTTCTTTTTTATCATCATTTTGTTATCGTTCTTCATGGAGGCTCTACATGGTGGTTCATCAAGGATTCCTTTCATTCTTCAATTGTTCGTCAAGATTTCTCTCAAAGCTATGATCCGACAAGCTATACTTCAAGTATTTGTCATCTTGCATTTCGAAGTGCAATTCTTTCATATCTCATCTTTTGAGGTGGTGTTATGCCATTCTTGATAATTTCCCTTCGTGTTTCATGATTCACAAGTTATCAAGAATGAGGTGTTTTCAATACATTAATCTCTTTGTTGGAGTTATCTTCTGAAAAATTTCACCTTAAGCCTTCCCTAAGGATTGTTGCTATTTATGGTGCTCATAAATGACCCAAATTCTTCATTTATCCTCCCGGTGAAATAAGTTTCTCATCTCCTTGCTCATATCAATCCAATCTATTGTTTTTCGTTAGTGGCAGAATTTCACCTCAAGATTTCGAGATGTTTTCCATAAGCCCACAACAAGCTTACTCTTTTTGTTGTTGGTTTTCCAACAACTATGTTCGACCCTTCTCCTAAATATGTTTTTTCAAGCTCATTTGAAGTAGAAGATGTTGTTTTCTCCTTCGTTCTTTTGATTCCATTCTTACACTTGTTCCGGAGGCATTGTGTTGTTGCTCTCTTCGACCCATCATCTTGTTTTGTCAAGATCATGTTTAATTCCTTCCATTTGCAGTCGGAGTGCTGTCCAAATTATATCATTCTTATTCCTTCTCTATCTTGTTTTAACCGGAGTGTTGTGGCTATCATTCCTCTTCTAACCGGAGTCTCATTCAAGCGCTTTCATTTGGCCAAGTTCATATTATTGCCTTCCATGTCCAACCGAGCTGTTGTCGTAATTGATCCTTATCGTTCCTTGTACATCTCGCTTCGACCGAAGTGTTTGCATGTACTTCTTGTCCATTGTACCCCTTTTCTTATGTCTTTCAACCTACAAGGTTCTAGTAATGTTCCTTGTTCCTCTTTTCTAACAGAGTGTTTTCAAGTTTATTCATCTTCGTTGCATTCTTTCTTTCAATTTGTTCAACCTCTCAAGGTTCGTTGGTTTCACTCGTTTGTCCAAGAAGCAACTTAGTTTTACCTCTTCTCTTCCTCTTCCGTTTCTCTCCGGTGCCATCCTTAGATCTCGAGACGAGATACTCTTGTAGTGGTGGAGTGTTGTGACGCCCCGAGACTGTTGCGCCAGGTGTCTTCCAGTTACTCGCTGTTGTTGCCTTGTCTTTCGCTTGCGTGTTGCATCTTTCCATGTCATCATCCGCATTGCTTCTGCATGTTTTCAAAACTTGCATCTGTCCGAGTTTCCCAATTCTTTCCGTTGTGCATTCTGAGCCAAGTCACACTCGCACGCGCCCACGGCATGTCCGAAATATTATATTATAAGTGGCCATAAAATGTTCTCGGAATGGGTTGAAAGTTGCCATGCGGTGTTGTTATGTTGTCAGTAGGCCGCCTGCCAAGTTTTATCGCATTCGAAGTCCGTTTGACACCCCAACGGTTAACTATAGCGGCATTATAGCCGGTCTAACGTCGGACGTTTTCGGTCTTCGAAAACTGTTGCCGGGCTTTCCCTCTCTTTCCTCCCTAGACCGTCTACATAGCCCACTACCACTCACCGCTAGGCCCAACCTAACCCTCCTCACATCCGGAGCCATCCGATTGTTATCGGAGGGCCCCAAAACCCCTCCTACCGCCTCAAACCCTAGCCTCCCCTACTATAAATAGAACCTCCCCTTCCAAATCTGGTCATCCCTCTCCTCCCTTGTTTCCCGTGCCATCCAAACCAGCCGCCGCCGCCATCCTCCTTGCTTTCCGGCGTTCTCCACCTCGTCCCCGCCACTTGGCGCGTAGCCATTGGCTGCGCTGCCACCCAGCGCTGCCCGTGGCCAGTGGCAAGCCGTCGCGTCGCCTCCCCGTGCCCTCCACCGCACCGCGGCCCGCCAGGCCCGGCCGTAGCCCGCCCGGCCCGAAGTGGCCTGCCGCCGGATCTCGCTCGTCCCGAGCCCCTCCAACCTCCCTCGCCTGGACCGAACAGCGCCCGACTCCATCGCCGCCATCATGCACTTGCCGGCCACCGGAGCCTCGCCACCGACGAGCACCTCCAACCTAGGCCAGTGCCCCGTGCCCCTCTCCTTTCTTCTCCCTCCAGTTCTCTCTTTCTCCGCTCCTCGCAGTACCGCCACCCTACAGGAACCACCACCGCCGTGTGCGGACGTTGTCGCTGGTGCCGCCCAACACCGGGAACGGGCAACCCACGCCCGGATCCGGTCTCCACCGCTACAGATCCGCCTCCCTAGCCGTCCCGTGCCCTGGACCTCGCGGAGCCGTGCTAGTCCGCCGCCGTCATCCTGCTCCGAGGCGGAGCGCGACATGCCCGATCTTCTGCTCCGTTGACCTGCTTCACCTCCCCTTGGGCCAGATCCGCGCCTCCAGGCCCAGCACGCCCCTTCGGGGCCTGCCATCTCCTCTTCTCCAGATCCAGTGGGCCTTGGCCCATGATGGGTTGCCATGCGCCCCTCCTTTTTCCCTCCTGTTGGGCTAGCCTGGCTGTTTCGGCCCATGTTGTTTTTTTCCTGCGTTGTGATTTTGTCTATTATCTAGGGAATAACTGTTTTATAGTTCAGTCCCTCTAGTTCATGCATATAATAACCTCACAACCATGCATCGGATTTAAACAAACTTTATATGTAAAATGCTTAGAATTTTATGTAGATTAATAATTTCCAACTTTCATGCATGTTTGAAATGTTTAAATGATGTTTGCTTTAATTTGCTCCAATGCGATGCTAAAATGATTTAATTCATAACTAAATAACCGTAGCTCCAAATCTATTAAACTTTATATGTAAATGGGGCAGAAAAATGCCTAGTTTAACATGGTGATTTCATCTTGTATGTTTAACAACTCTAAAATTACGTTTAGGGCAGAACAGTACTAAATCCATAATTTGCATATGGGGATTCTCCAGACTTGTCGTTTGTTGTTCCGGCCTCATTTAAGCTTGTCTAGATAGGTAGTTTTCATATGCTTCACCTCTTGCCATGTTAATCAACATTTAATATTGTTGGGTACATAACCGGGAGTGAACTAAATAACCGAACGTGATGTTTCGTCAATATGCAACTCGTTGCATATTGAGCTCCACTTAATTTGTAGTATTGATTGTTGCACTTTGCCATGACATGCCTCATTAAACCGGACATGCATCATACTTGGTTGTGCATCATGCCATGTTTATGTGATGGTTGTTTACCATGTTGTTTGCTTCTTTCTAGGTTTCTTCTCTCGATTAGCTTCGGTTTCGTTCCAGAGTTGTGAGGATGCGTTCGACTACGTCCGTTTGTCTCCTTCATGGACTCGTTCTTCTTCCTTGCGGGATTTCAGGCAAAATGACCACACCCTCGAAATCACTTCTATCTTTGCTTGCTAGTTGTTCGTTCTATCGCTATGTCGCGGTACCTACCACTTGTTATATCATGCCTCCCATATTGCCATGTTAAGCCTCTAACCCACCTTCCTAGCAAACCGTTGTTTGGCTATGTTACCGCCTTTTCTCAACCCCTCTTATAGCGTTGCTAGTTGCAGGTGAAGCTGAAGTTTGTTCCATGTTGGAACTTGGATATGTTGGGATATCACAATATCTCTTATTTTAATTAATGCATCTATATACTTGGTAAAGGGTGGAAGGCTTAGCCTTATGCCTGGTGTTTTGTTGCACTCTTGCCACCCTAGTTTCTGTCATACCGGTGTTATGTTCCTTGATTTTGCGTTCCTTACGCGGTTGGGTGTTATGGGAACCCCTTGACAGTTCGCTTTGAATAAAACTCCTCCAGCAAGGCCCAACCTTGGTTTTACCATTTGCCTCACCACCACCTATACTTTTCCCTTGGGAGTCGCACTCCTGAGGGTCATCTTTATTTTTACCCCCCGGACCAGTGCTTCTCTAAGTGTTGGTCCGAACCAGGCAACCTGCGGGGCCACCTCGGGGCAACTTGAGGGATGGTTTTACTCGTAGCTTGACCTATCCGGTGTTTCCCTAAGAACGAGATATGTGCAGCTCCTATCAGGATTGTCGGCACATCGGGCGGCTTTGCTGGTCTTGTTTTACCATTGTCGAAATGTCTTGTAACCGGGATTCCGAGACTGATCGGGTCTTCTCCGGAGAAGGAATATCCTTCGTTGACCGTGAGAGCTTGTGATGGGCTAAGTTGGGACACCCCTGCAGGGTATAAACTTTTGAGAGCCGTGCCCGCGGTTATGTGGCAGATGGGAATTTGTTAATATCCGGTTGTAGAGAACTTGACACTTAACTTAATTAAAATGAATCAACCGCGTGTGTAGCCGTGATGGTCTCTTTTCGGCGGAGTCCGGGAAGAGAACACGGTCTTGTGTTATGCTTGAACGTAAGTAGCTTTCAGGATCACTTCTTGATCACTTCTAGCTTCTCGACCATGCGTCACTTCTCTTCTCGCTCTTATTTGCGTATGTTAGCCACCATATATGCTTAGTGCTTGTTGCAGCTCCACATCACTACCCTTTCCTACCCATAAGCTTAAATAGTCTTGATCTTGTGGGTGTGAGATTGTTGAGTCCTCGTGACTCACAGATACTTCCAAACAGTTGTAGGTGCCGATGATACCAGTGGAGGTGGCGCAACCGAGCTCAAGTGGGAGCTCGACGAAGATCTTGACTGTCGTTTTGTGTCTTTTCCGGTTGATCAGTAGTGGAGCCCAGTTGGGACGATCGGGGATCTAGCATTTGGGGTTGTCTTCTTTTATTTTGGTTCCGTAGTCGGACCTTGATTGTATTTTGGATGATGTTTGTTTAACTTGTATTTGTGTGAAGTGGAGATTGTAAGCAAACTCTTTATCGCTTTCTTATTCAGTACATGGGATTGTGTGAAGATTACCCCTCTTGTTACAAATCTACCATGCGGCTATGCCTCTAAGTCGTGCCCCGACACGTGGGAGATATAGCCGCATTGTGGGTGTTACAGTTGTCCCCACCTGGTGGCCCCACAAACCCAAAAACTGACGCTATGAAATCCTATTTTCCAGAAAAAATAGGGAGAAAGAATTATCACGATCCACGAGACGGAGCCGCCATCACCTCCTATTCTTCATCGGGAGGCCAGATCTGGAGTCCGTTTGGGGCTCCGGAGAGGGGGGGGGGTCTTCGTTCTTTGTCATCACCAACCCTTCTCCATCGCTAATTCCATGATGCTCCCCACCGGGAGTGAGTAATTCCTTCATAGGCTCGCTGGTCGGTGAGGAGTTGGATGAGATTCATCATGTAATCGAGTTAGTTTTGTTAGGGCCTGATCCCTAGTATCCACTATGTTCTAAGATTGAGGTCGCTATGACTTTACCATGCTTAATGCTTGTCACTTTGGTCCCGGGTGCCATTATTTCAGATCTGAACCATTTATGTTATCACCATTATATCCATGTTCTAGATCCGATCTTGCAAGTTATAGTCACCTACTATGTGTTATGATCTAGCAACCCCGGAGTGACAATAGTCGGGACCACTCTCGGTGATGACCGTAGTTTGAGGAGTTCATGTATTCCCCGTGTGTTAATGCTTTGTTCCGGTCCTCTATTAAAAGGAGGCCTTAATATCCCTTAGTTTCCAATAGGACCCCGCTGCCATGGAGGGTAGGACAAAAGATGTCATGCAAGTTCTTTCCATAAGCATGTATGACTATTTACGGAATACATGCCTACAATATATTGATGAACTTGAGCTAGTGCCGCATCGCCCTAGGTTATAACTGTCTCATGATGAATATCATCCAACAAGTCATCGATCCAATGCCTATGAATTTATCTTATATTGATCTTGCTAAGTTACTACTGCTACTTCTACTGTTGCACTTGTTACAAAACTACTGCTATCACTGTTACCATTACTGTTACTGTTGTCACTATTATCCAAACTATCATATTACTTTGCTACTGATCACGTTGCTACTGATAATTAATCTCCAGGTGTGTTTGAATTGACAACTCAGCTGCTAATACCTTCAAATATTCTTTGGCTCCCCTTGTGTCGAATCTATAAATTTGGGTTGAATACTCTACCCTTGAAAACTGTGGCGATCCCCTATACTTGTGTGTTATCATGACCCTTTTCTAGCACCGTTACTAGGGAGCATAGCTATTTTGTTGAGTCACTTGGGAATATTATCAGTTTATCACTATGAAGAATCTGAAGGATGCTAAGACTAAGATTTTTCCCTCTAAGACGAGGGGATGTAAGGAACTACCATCCAGTTCTGCTTTAGATTCACCTTCTATTATAAGTAAACTTGCAACACCACCACATGCTATTAATCTTGATATGTCGCAAGTTATTGATGATGCTACTTCTGCTATGGATAATTCTTATGATGATGCTAGTACCCTGCTTGATAATGATGATGTGCCACTTGGTGAATTTCTTGATAAAAAATTGCTAGAGTAATACAACATGATGTTGTTGAATCTGATGATGAGCTTGAAACTGAAACTCCCGAAACACCTGCTAGGACTAGCCTTCCTAGATATGAATTGCCTAAGGTACCGGAAGGTTATGATATGAAGGAGGAGACAACTAGAGATATTCTTGCTTGTAAGGATAGAGATGATCTAGAGAAATTATTATGCAAGTATAAAGAAAAATCTCTGAATGCTAGAATGCAATATGATCCTAAGTTTGCTACTTCACCCATCTTTATTGATGATAAGGATTATGAATTCTCTGTCAACCCAGAGTTGATTATGTTGGTTAAATCTGATCCTTTCCATGGTTATGAAACTGAAACTGTTGTGGCACATCTTACTAAGTTAAATGACATAGCCACCTTTTTTACTCATGATGAGAAAACTCTCTATTACTTTATTCTCAAATTATTTCCGTTCTCATTAAAGGGTGATGTTAAATCTTGGTGCAATACTCTTGCTCCTGGTTGTGTGCATAGTCCCCAGGATATGATTTATTACTTCTTTGAAAAATATTTCCCTGCTCATAAGAAACAAACTGCTTTAGAGGAAATATTTAACTTTGTGGAAACCACAGAAGAGAGTCTCCCACAAGCTTGGGGGAGGCTTTGCCAATTACTTAATGCTTTGCCTGATCATCCTCTTAAGAAAAATGAAATACTTGATATCTTCTATAATGGACTAACCGATACTTCTAGGGATTTCCTAGATAGTTGTGTTGGTTGTGTTTTCAGGGAACGAACTGTTGGGCAAGCTGAAGAATTATTGAATACTATATTGAAAAATTATGATGATTGGACTCTTCCTGAACCATCGCCTAAACCCACTCCGAAGAAGAGGGGTATATTATATCTCAGTCCTGAAGATATGCAAGAGGCAAAGAAATCTATGAAGGAAAAAGGTATTAAAGTTGAAGGTGTCAAAAATTTACCTCCTATTGAATAAATACATGGGCTTAATACACCACCACTGCCTATGGTGGTAGAGGTAAATTCTCTGATGAAGTTTAGTGATAATGACAATCCTCACAATATGCACCCTAGCCAATGCCTTTATGAGTTTGAAAACTATATTAGAAAACAAGATCAGTTCAATGCAAATGTTATGAAACAATTGAAATACAATTCTGATATGATTGCTCGCTTGAGTGACTTGTTATTTAGAATCTCAAATGATGTTAGAGGTGTTGGAAAGAATGCTTCTATGATTCAAACCTAGTTAGAAAAAGTTGCTAAATCTCAAAGAGAATTGCTTGATGAAATGAATAACAATATACATGACTTTGCTATTAGAGTTGCAACTAGAGGAGGTAAAATGACTCAGGAACCACTTTATCCTGAGGGACACCCAAAAAGAATTGAACAGGATTCACAAAGGAACAACACTAGTGTACCTAGTCCTTCTAAAAAGAAAAGGAAAAAGAAAAATGATAAGACTCCACATGCTTCTAGTGAACCTGAAATAGAAAAACCTCCTGACAATGATAATCAAGTTTCTATCTCTAATGCTGAAACTCAACCTAGTAGTGAACACTCACCTTCTGATAATGAAAAAGATAATGATGATGTTCATGAAAATACTCAACCAAACAATAAAGAACCAGACAATGATGTTGAGATAGAACCACCAGTTGATCTTGATAACCCACAACTTAAGAATAAAAGGTATGATAAAAAAGACTTTGTGGCTAGAAAACACGGTAAGGAAAGAGAACCATGGGTTCAAAAACCTATGCCTTTTCCACCTAAGTCAACTAAAAAGAATGATGATGAAGAATTTGAATGCTTTGCTGAAATGCTGAGGCCAGTCTTTTTGCGTACTCGCTTGACTAATATCTTGAAAATGCCTCCTTATGCAAAGTATATGAAAGACATCATCACTAATAATAGAAAAATTCCGGAAGCTAAAATCTGCTCTATGCTTGCTAATTATACTTTTAAAGATGGAGTACCTAAAAAACTTGGAGATCTGGGAATACCAACTATACCTTGCTCCATCAAAAAGAATCATGTGAAAACTGCTTTGTGTGATTTAGGAGCTGGTGTTAGTGTTATGCATTTCTATTTATATAAAAGACTTGATTTGAATAAACTCACACCTACTGAAATATCTTTCCAAATGGCTGACAAATCAACTGCCATACCTATCGATATTTGTGAGGATGTGCCCATTGTTGTTGCTAATGTTACTATTTTGACTGACTTTGTTATACTTGAGATGCCCGAGGATGACAACATGTCGATTATCCTTGGTAGACCCTTCTTGAATACTGCAGGGGCTGTTATTGATTGCAATAAAAGCAAGATCACTTTTCATATCAATGGTAATGAGCATACGGTGCACTTTCCAAAGAAACAATTCCAAGTGAATGGTATTAATGTTATTGAAAAATCTCCGACAATCACTATTGGAAGTTTTCAAATACCTCTACCTACTGCCAAAAAGAAATATGAAATGCTTATTGTTGGGAACATTCATATCCCCATTGAGGTAAGTTAGTGATTTACGAAAGTTCTTTGGTTTCATGCTAATCGAAAGTGGTTGTTAATAAGACTTGATCAACCTTATTAATGGATCGTTTTTGAGTGGTATGAAGTTGATGAATTTAGTAAGCACTACCTTCTGTCCCTACTTTTTGTTTTCTGTTTTTATTAGTTAAATAAAATAAAATGCCATGTTTTTTCTATTTTCTGAATTTCCCGTGCAATAAAAAATGACCCAAAAATAAAAGTTCTCATAATGCTCTAAAAATTTAATACGTTTTTTCTAAATATTTATGAATTTCTGGTGCAAATAATATTAGAGGGAGGTGCACCAGGTGGGCACAACCCACCTGGGCGCGCCAGGACCCTGAGGCGCACCCTGGACGAGAGGGCGGTGGTGAGCATGGGGCCCAAGGAGCACGATCGGGAGGCGGTTCTCGATGCTGTGATCACTCCTACTATCTCCTACACACAGCTCCGTCGGATCGACCCGAGCCTGAGCCAGCGCACGAGCCAGCCAGTGACCAGTGCACAGTCCCTCTTTCAGGAGAAACAATCTGTAAGTATTTGGGTTGTGGTCCCCACGTGGGCCCCTCACCGATCCCTTCATAACACATCATCACTTACCTCCAGAAAAAAATTCTCCATTGCTCTCTCTCCCGTGTTCTTGCTCTCAAACCCGCGGATTTCTATCTCTTTGCTCGAAGCTTCGTTTCCGAAACCATTTCGAGGGATTGTTGCTTGGTATGTGACTCCACCATTTGTTCAATTAGTTTTTGTTTTAATGGTTTATATTTTGAATAATTATCTACTCTTGGTGCTGCTATGGATGAGCTTGCATGTTGAATTCTTAGAGTTCTAAGTAGTTTGAATGCTTGCTATGGCCTCTATGTATCCCTATGAGTAGTTGGTATCATTTTTGTGAAGTTTTGTTGAGAAAATTTTGTGGACTAAAAATTTCAGAATTTTTGTTCATAGGAAAAACATGAATATCTTTAGGAAGTTTGGCTCCAAGAAGAACTCCAAGGGAGTTATTGGGGAATCGTCTGACAATGATCTCCACCCCCGGAGGTTGGTGGAAGTACGGCCGTGCGAATGGCCGCACACCCCATTCATGGAAGAGGCTAGAATCCTTTAGGAGTTCACACAATATGCTGCTAATGCGGGCCTCATCGATTTTGTCGTAGCTGAATGCGAACAGTATCATCTCCTCACAAACATCTTTGTTCAAAGTTTTACTTTCCTTCCTAGGAATAATCCTCCTGAGGTGCAGTTTGATATATGCTGAAATCCATTAGATACCACTTACTGAATTTTGTAACATATGCATGATCCCTTATGATGGGAGCTTAGCTAAGCCTTGGCCGGCAGAGTTTGAGGCCTTTTATCGTAACTTGACGGTGGGAGAGGAGAGAGGAGTGTCAGCTATCACCGCCGCTGGATTGCATTTTCCTATTGTTCATTACTTTGCTCTTTTCATTGCAAAATGCTTGCTTGCCAGAGAGAAGGTGGGTGCACTTAGCTCACCAGACCTTGATGTTTTGCATCGTGCATTAGAGGGCGACAACACTTATAGCTTGGGAGCTATTGTGGCACGCCGCCTCCACATTAATAGGTCCAAGGGTAAAATACATGGTGGGATTTCCGCTACTCGTTTGGCGGCTCACCTCGAGGTTGAGATACGCCTTCATGATTACCTTTCGACCAAGGTTTACCTAGATCCCGTGGCCATGGATCACCACCATTTTACTGATATCGAATCTCCTAGCATCCCTATTCCATATAACCTGGTTTTTAGTGTTAACACTCATGATATTATTCCATTGCCTGCTCCTGCTTTGTTTGATCCTGTTGTCAGGGGCGGATATAGGATTATGCCTGCGGACATCATCGCCTACCGGAACGATCAGGCTGCAGAGGAGGAGGAAGAGCCTCAGCAGTGGGATCAGTGGATGCCTGCTCCTCAGTACCCCAACTCCTATCCAGGCTTCTGATTGATTACCAAGTTAGGCCAAAAGCCTAAGCTTGGGGGAGTACGTGTTTCTCACCGACATTACATTCATGTTCACACATCTCATTTCATTTGTTGGTGTTCACACTTTTTCATTATATCATCCATGCTTAATTTTATTTTCTTGCTTTCTTCTTGTGTGTTTGAAAAATCTTAGAAAAACAAAAAATAGTTGTAGTTAGTTTACTTTCTATCCATGTTTAGTTGTAATATTAAAAAGAAAACCCAAAAAGATTTTCTTGTTCTTCTTTTGCTTGTTGGGAGCTTTCCTATGTAAATAGTTTTTCTCTTTTTTGCTTTTCCCTTTTATTTGGTTGTTCAAGAAAACCAAAATTTTCAAAAATATTTCAGTGTGTTTCTCTGAATTTCTTTTCTTTTTATTCGAGTTGTACCGAGGAGAAGACCACGATGAAAATGTTGAGTGGCTCTCATTTGAATAAATGTTTTGCAGATTCCAGCTTAGTCCACGACACTCTTGCACTATTATTATTTTCATATCGTTCGGTCGTGCAAGTGCAAGGCAATAATGACGATATTCGATTAACTAGCTGTGGCAGAGAGAAACGGGTATGAACTCGACTTGTTCTATTTGTGTAAATATGTTTAACCTAGTATCCATGATTCATCTCATTATGATTAAACATGTTTGCAATGACAATTAGGGATTATAGTTTCTCATGCCATGCATAAGTAGCTAGGAGTGGATAATGATTTATCTTGGATATCAACATTGTGTTAAAATAATTGTGATGTAGTATGACGATATGGTATCCTCCTCTGAATGTTCGAGTGGCTTAACTTGGCACATGTTCATGCATGTAGTTGAATCAAAACCAAGATAGCCTCTATGATATTTTTGTTCATGGTGTTCATATCCTACTCATGCTAGTGTCCAATGTTACTTATGCATAATGCATGTTCATGACCGTTGTTGCTCTCTAGCTGGTCGCTTCTCAATCCAATTGCTAGCCTTCGCCTGTACTAAGTGGGAATTCTGCTTGTACATCAAAAACCTTGAACTCAAAGTTATTCCAGATGAGTCCACCATACCTACCTATATGTGGTATTACCCTCCCGTCCTACGTAAATTTGCATGTGCCACCTCTAAAAACTTCTAATAAATATCCTTTTTGTGTGCCTGGATCATTCATGGGACGACAAGAGGTGGTCAGTATCTTCCATGCTAAGCGGGTTATTCTCAGGCCGAGTGTGTGTTCACTCGCCATCCCACGAGAAAAGGGCGGTAGTAGGGATGCCCAGTCCCAAACTGCAAACAAAAAAGCTTACAAATAATCAAACAAAAACTCCTAATGGAGTCAAAACCTTTACTTTTATTGCTAGGGAACCGCCACTGGCGTGCTTAGCATGGAAGATATTGATAACTGATAGTCATGATGTAAATGAGAAGGGTGCATGTCTCAAAATATCATTTACCTCTATTTTAAAAACTTGAGTTGTGGCACCTCTACAAATCACTGCTTCCCTCTGTGAAGAGACTATCTATTTACTTTTATGTTGTGTCATCACCTTCTAAAATAAGCGCCATAACCTAAGAGCATTATTGTCATGACTTATGCATTGTGTGTAGCTAATGTTGGGTGCATCATGACTGGATCTTTTCTACCATGAATTACAATGTTTAGTCGTTACTTGGACTTTGGAGGTGCTCTGCATTTATGCTTTGCGGTCTCAGAAAGGGCTAGCGAGATACCACTATTGTCATATTATATCATGGTTGTTTTGACAACATGTTGCCATTTGAGATATCTTATTATTGCTCGCTAGCTGATTATGTTATTGATATGAGTTAATATAATCTTTAAGAGTTATTATCGGCATGGTTAGTTATAATGTTGGCTGAAAATCTGGGTGCTGTTTAAGCCTATTTATGCAAACAAGAGTAAAAGAGTTCGTAAAAGTATTTCTTTTTCACTTTCAGTTTATCAACTGAATTGCTTGAGGACAAGCAAAGGTTTAATCTTGAGGGAGTTGATACGTCTCGAATGTATATACTTTTCCTAACGCTTTTCCTCTTGTTTTGGACTCTAATTTGCATGATTTGAATGAAACTAACCCCGGACTAATGCTGTTTTCAGCAGAACTACCATGGTGTTGTTTTTGTGCAGAAATAAAAGTTCTCAGAATGGAACAAAACTTTGCGATGATTTCTTATACAATAAACAAGAATTTCTGGAGCCAAGATCTACCGGATGGGGTCACCTGGGTGGGCACAACCCACCAGGGCGCCCCTCCTGGCGCGCCCAGGTGGGTTGTCCCCACCTGGTGGCCCCGCATACCCTGAAACTGATGCTATAAAATCCTATTTTTCCAGAAAAAATAGGGAGAAAGAATTATTGCGATCCACGGGATGGAGCCGCCGTCACCTCCTGTTCTTCATCAGGAGGCCAGATCTGGAGTCCGTTTGGGGCTCCGGAGAGGAGGGTCTTCATTCTTCGTCATCACCAACCCTTCTCCATCGCCAATTCCATGATGCTCCCCGCTGAGAGTGAGTAATTCCTTCGTAGGCTCGCTAGTCGGTGAGGAGCTGGATGAGATTCATCATGTAATCGAGTTAGTTTTGTTAGGGATTGATCCCTAGTATCCACTATGTTCTAAGATTGATGTTGTTATGACTTTGCCATGCTTAATGCTTGTCACTTTGGGCCCGGGTGCCATGATTTTAGATCTAAACCATTTATGTTATCAGCATTATATCCATGTTCTAGATCCGATCTTGCAAGTTATAGACACCTACTACGTGTTATGATCCGGCAATCCTGGAGTGACAATAGTCGGGACCACTCCCGGTGATGACCATAGTTTGAGGAGTTCATGTATTCACCGTGTGTTAATGTAGGATCGAAAGTATGTCTAGAGGGGGTGATTAGACTACTTGACCAAATAAAAATATCCTTTTCCCAATTTTAAGTCTTGGCAGATTTTAGCAACTTAGCACAAGTCAAGCAATCAACCTACACATTCTAAGAGTATAGCAGCGGAATGTAAATCATTGCATATGAAGGTAAAGGGAGGAGTTTGGAGGGAGCAAACACAATGTAGACACGGAGATTTTTGGTGTGGTTCCAATAGGTGGTGCTATCGTACATCCACGTTGATGGAGACTTCAACCCACGAAGGGTAATGGTTGCGCGAGTCCACGGAGGGCTCCACCCATGAAGGGTCCACGAAAAAGCAACCTTGTCTATCCCACCATGGCCATCGTCCACGAAGGACTTGCCTCACTTGAGTAGATCTTCATAAAGTAGGCGATCTCCTTGCCCTTACGAACTCCTTGGTTCAACTCTGCAATCTTGACGAAGGCTCCCAAGTGACACCTAACCAATCTAGGAGACACCACTCTCCAAAAGGTAATAGATGGTGTGTTGATGATGAACTCCTTGCTCTTGTGCTTCAAATGATAGTCTCCCCAACACTCAACTCTCTCACACAGATTTGGATATGGTGAAAGATGATTTGAGTGGAAAGCAACTTGGGGAAGGCTAGAGATCTAGATTCTTGTGGCTGGATTGGAATATATTGGTCTCAACACATGAGTAGGTGGTTCTCTCTCAGAAAATGTATGGTAGAAGTGTAGCCACGTTCTGATAGCTCTCTCCACGAATGTAGGATGGGTGGAGGGGTATATATAGCCTCCACACAAAATCTAACCGTTACACACAATTTACCAAACTTGATGAGACCGAATACTCAAACTCGGTCAGACCGATTCAGTTCAAAATGTGAATGTTAGGCTCTTCGGTGGGACCGACATGTCAACTCGGTGGGACCGATTTCATTAGGGTTAGGGCATAACGTAATCTCGTTGAGACCGATAACATGAACTCGGTGAGACCGATTTTTGTAATAGGCAAACAAAGAGTTGGTCAGGCAGACTCGATGGGACCGATCGCTCATTTCGGTGAGACCAAAACGTTACGAAAAGGAAACAGAGAGTTTGCATTGTGAACTTGGTGGGACCGATTGCTCATCTCGGTTAGACCGAAAAATTATGAAGGGAAACAGAGAGTTTGCAATCCCATCTCGGTGAGACCGAGATCCCTATCAGTGAGAACGAACTGATTAGGGTTTCTGGCTATGGCTATGTCAAATGAACTCGGTGGCGCCAGATAGATCAAATCGGCGAGGCCAAGTTTGACTTTTGGTTTGGGACATATGTGGCTATGAGAAAGTGGTTGAGGGCTTTTGGAGCATATCACTAAGCATTTTGAGCAAGCAAGCCATTAAGCAACACCTCATCCCCTTTTAATAGTATTGGCTTTTCCTATGGACTCAATGTGATCTTTGATCACTAAAATGAAAATGTAGAGTCTTGAGTTTTTGCCAATATGTGTCCTTAGCATTTTGAAGGGTCCACATTCCTAGTCCATGCCATGCCAATCATTGAACTTTCTGAAATGGTCATCTTGAAAGAGCATTAGTTCAATGAGCTATATGTTGTTAGGAATTACCAAAACCACCCAGGGATAGGTGCACTTTCAATCTCCCCCTTTTTGGTAATTGATGACAAGATATAGATCAAAGCTTCAAAAAATGACAATAAGATTGAAAAACATCGTCGCTTTGAGAAGTATGTGATAAGCAAGAGCTCCCCCTAAATTTGTGCATTATTTAAAATTTTCTTTTGAATGCAAATGAACAATCAATTAGGATCATGGGTTACTCTTCCATGTCACATACATCTTGGTGGAGCGCTCAAAATGATAGAAAGTAAAATATGCACTCATCACCAAGACAAAGTGAATGATCATACATGAGAGATAAATAATAGCATCAATCAAGCATAAGTATTAAGGTAATATGATCAAACAAGTATCTCACACACACATAAAGTATCATCCAAGCAAGCACACAAATAAGTATCAAACAAGTAGCAAATGAGGCAAAAAGAAGCAAAGCTCTCTCTCTCTCTCTCTCTCTCGAAGCCTATGATCTATACACTTTCTCCCCCTTTGGCAACAAGTTACCAAAAAGCTCAAAAATGCATAGTGCTATGTGTCTCTCTAGGCTTGATCTTTGGGAGGAGGCATTGAGAGGACTCCAAGGACGAAAATGCATCGGTTGAAGTTGTTGGAGCTGGTGGAGTGGCAACTAGAGGTGCTACTGATGCTGTGGCTGCAGGTGCTGATGTAGTTGTTCTTGTGTTAGTCACTGGCACTTCAACAGATCTCTGTCCCCTTGGCACTCTCTGAAAGGCATCTGTGGTAGCATGCCCTTTCCTCTCCTCAGCTTCTTCCTGTAGCTCCTCAACTGCTGTCTGCATCTTTGTCACCTTCAAGTCAATATCACATAATTTTGTTTCAATGATCCTCTCTAGGCTCTCTTGGTTATGAGTCGGGGTGGCCAATCCTTTCTCAATCCTCAAGGTGGCTTGAATCAGATATCCAAGTTGATCTTGCTTTGACTTGGGAAACACTTGATAAGCCTCTTCAGCACTTGGCGTCTTTGCTGCCTTCTTAGCTTTAGCTTTCTCCCTCTTCTCTTGAGCCTCTGCAAATGTGGGATCTTTGGCATTCATGACAACCGTGTTGTCCTCAAAATTAGGCCTCAAGGGAAGATGTTTATTGTCCAACAAGTAAGTGTATGTGCCCATCTTGGAGTTGATGAGCACCTGGATGTGTGGAGCATACCGACATGACCTCTTCTGATATGCAGTTGTCCTCTTGATTGTCTCAACAATAAGACTCATCACTTTAAACTTTTGGGGCACATCAAACAACTGCAGCAGGTTTATGGAATGGCCTTTGATCATCCTATGATTGCCTCACTTGGGTAACAAGGTATGCCTCAAGATAGTGTGGATGGTGGTCAGACCAGACAACGGATAGTACACATATCCCATCTTGTGAGTCTCCAAGGCTTTGTCAGGAATCTCTTTGTACATGTTAGCCATGGAGTTGTGATCCTTCTTCTTCTTGGCATATACATCTATGTCATCTTCATACTCTGCAGGGGCATTGATCAATTTGGCCCATTCAGCAACTGTCGAGTGGTACCTGGTACCCTCAGACATCCAGAAAATTCTGCCATTAGGATAAAAATGTGTTGTGGAGTAGAATTGCATGATCAGTTTATCATTCCACTTGGTCAACTTCTGACCCACAAATTTGTCTACCCCACATAGCCTGAAGCTGTCGTGCACTCCTGGGAAGTGGTATTTGTTGTTATCAATATACTTCTAGTCTACCCACTTCACATTGTAGACAATGGGCTTCTTATCTAGCAGAATAGTCTCATAGAAGTCCTGCTGCTCCTTGGTGTGAAACCTGTAATGCACATCAGTCCTTCTCCTCATAGCATATGGATCAGATTGTCTCCATAGTATGAGACATGCATCCTTTTTGATCTTCATATTTTCTGCCACTGGATGGTTGTCATCGTGGTCAGCATCTTGGGCTTCAGCTTCCTAAGCACTTGGGCTTCAACATCTTCTTCTTCTTCTTCTTCAATCTTAGTCTCAGGCACTGGGGCCTTGTTCTTCTCAGTAGCTAGTATATTCCTTGTGCTCCCCTTTGGTGCAGTCTTGGGAGCTAGAGAAGAATCTTTGGGGGCAGTCTTGGGCTTAGAAGAGGCATCCCTAGACTTGATGACATCCCCCATCAGCTTTTGGGCTTTGGGTGCTGGTGCAGCATCCTCTTCTTCTTCCTCTTCATCCTCAGCTAGGTATTCCATCATAGAGGATCTCCCAATGACTTTGGCCATGGTCTTCTTGAACCTTTCCTTTCTCTTCTTGCCCTCACCAGCAGCCTCTTCAGTTGATTTGGAAGTCTCAAGTGTGGAGGCTCTGGCCTTAGAAGTGCGCACTCTCTTTGCAGGAGCCTTCTTGTGCATACCAGGCTTTATGGATGTAGCTGTGCCAAACTCTTTCTTGACAACCCTTTTCTTGGAGCTGACCTCCTCCTTGGCAGTTACATAGTCTTCATCTTCAGACTCAGAATTTCTCTTCCTCCTTTGCCTAGTAGCAGCCTTAGGCAGGTTGCTAGGAGTACTTCTGCTGCCATCATCATAACTGTTAGAGGGACTAGTGCCCTCACTCAGATTCAACTGCTCCTTAGACTTGTTTTGGCTATCACTCTGATCAGACATGGTTGATACTGCAAACTGAAAGCTGACGCTGTGAATAGTTATAGATGAGATAGAGTGGATGAGCATCACAAAGTGCAGAGGTTTTGCAAAACAAATGAGTCAAAAACCTAGTTTTAGTTTTCCACGGAAAGCATTTCAGAGCTAACGATTTGTTAAACTCGGTGACACCGAAGCAACTTTTGAAGTCTAAACTAGTGAAATTGGTCAGACCGAGACACCGTTCGGTGACTCCAAGATTCCTAGGGTTTTACTAAGAGTTGAACTCGGTCACACTGATTTGCATGTTTCGGTCAGACCAAAAAGTGTAAGTGCAATGGCCTAAGACAAATTGGTGAGACCGATTTCCACAACTCGGTCGGTCGGAGATGTGTTCGGCGGAAACTTTACCCTAAATTTACGAATCAAATCTAATCTAAAGGATGTTTTTGCTGGTCAGGATGATCTCATACGTGGTAAGAAACATGGCATTTGCTATTTGCTAAGAATCAGAGGAAAGAATCGCACAAAGATTCGTACGCATACCCTAGTTCGGTGATGAGCTCGCTACTGCGGCGATGGCAGTGTTGAATTCCATTGATGGTGATGGAGACCAACGGTGGGAGTCGCTAGCGATGAGAGGACAATCCGGAGACCCGAGACAATAGAGCAGGACGCGCGCGGGCGAAGAGGTTTTGGAGAAATTTCCAATATTTGACTCGTCGATATATATATATATATATATATATATATATATATATATATATATATATCCTGACCCAGTCGGTGTGACCGAGTGTAACAACTCAGTGGCACCGAGATGCAGAATCGCAAGCGGTTACTACAACTCGGTGTGATCGAAAAGTTCTAATTGGTTGCACCGAGATTTAAAACCTAGATCAACTCAGTGAACCCGGTCAGAACAAAAAGGATGAATAGCTCAGAACGAAATGCATAGAGAGGTTTTGGAAGTTTAAGTCTATGACGAATCGGTGACTCCGAGTGCTCCTCACACAGAAGGTTCGAATCTGACTTGATCAAACTTTGTGATGTAGCATGAATAGAGTTTGAGACGAGAAAAGCATAGATATCTAGAGGAAGTTCTTAGGCATTCTTGTCCATCCATTTGGCAAAAGAAAACGAGCCAAACAACCAAAGCAACAAATGGATGTCCTCGTATGAGTAAAATATGCAACCAACATGCTCACACAATAAAATGGCAAATGAAATATGTGACAAAGCATGCACAAACATTCTAGCATATATCAAACAATTGGCGATGACTAGATCATCTATATATGAGTATATTGACATAGGAGTCAAATGAGAACATTTGATCTTAGGTCATACTCATCGTTTAAGCACAAGTGGGCTTACCACTTTTACATAAAGCATTGTTGTGTTCACACCATTAGAGTTGCTTTAGCTCAAATCTTAGAGTAAAGCTCCCCCTAGATGTGATATCCCCCTTAAGAGGGATGAACTAACCTTGGGTTTTGTCGATGATGACTTCATGTAGATGTTGAAGATGTGGTTGCTCAATGTTGATGTAGATCATTCAGAGCTATCCATTGGAGTGAGTTGCACTTTCAATACCTACACAGGTTAGCCCCACAAGGAACAGACAAGGATACCCATAGACATAGAGTGAATTCACACAAGATGATGTCCATGAAAGCATTAGGTCACCTTGTCCCTTGTCTTACCAACAAGAGGGTTTCACTACAAAAAAAATACACTTCGGTGATGATACTTGTTTGTCACAGTAGGTCACGTTTTCTGTCATGCATGTACATCCATGACAAATTTATGACAGAATCAAGATAGTCATACCCGTGCTGTCGTAGAAGTGTTCCATGACATTACCAAAATTATCATCACGGAAGTGACCACTTCCATGATGATAAATCGCGCGTCATGGAAGTGCTTTCGTCAAGGGTGACCAACACGTGGCATCCACCGTAACGGGACGTCGTTAAGCTATCGAGTCTGGTTTTGGATCCGATAACCCGCTAACAGCTTGGACCAATGAGGATTTTCCACGTGTAAAATTCTCATTGGCCGGAGGAAACACATGTTGGCTCACCATTGGGACAGATGTCATCCATTCATTGGACATGAGGCGCCTATGATACATCGACACGTGGCACGGCCCAACAGAGGCCTATTCCGATGAAAAGGCCAGCCCGTTTGACTTGTTCAAAAGGTAACGGGTCGGCCCACGGAAAGCCTGTTCCTATATAGCCCATTTACGGCCCGCTAACTCACGACCCGTTATGGCCTATCGGAGTTAAGCCCAGTAGCTTCATCTGGGCTGTCCAATATGATTCTAGCCCGTTGTAACTTCCGGCCCGTGTATGGCCCATGCTGTCTTTCAGCCCATACGAGGCCATTTGTAACTCTTGGCCCAGTAACGACCCGTGGTGAATCTGGCCCGCAATGAATAGTGTACCCCTTTATACCCATTAACGACCCATTATTCATTTGGGCCATTTCCAACCCATGTTATCTTTCGGCCTTCTCAGGGCCCATTTATTCTTGGGCTCATTTCCAGCATTCGGTTACTTATGGCCCGTTATTGGCCTTTTCTACTTGTGGGCCAAATTCAGCCCGCGGTTACAATCGGCACGTTTGCAGCCCGTTAATCCGTTGGGCCGTTTTCATAGAGTCGTCCAATACGGCCGATTAACGACGACCCGTTATTGTCAGCCCATGAATGGACGATTCCAAATCTAGCCCGTTTATGGCCCATAATGCGGTATGTTATTAGCCCACGTTTGGCCTATCGATCATACGACACGCAGAAGGCCCATTGATGCTACGACCCATAGAAGGCCAATTGTTTCTACGGCCCGTAGAAGGCCCATTGTTTTTTACGGCCCGTAGGAGGCCCATGGTAACTATAGTAAATATGTAGCTCATGGTCATTGTGGCCTAGTTTTAAAAAATAGGTTATTGCGGCCACTAGCAAACCGTGGAGAAAGAACTGCACTGACTACAAGCAAACAAATAAACAAGACAACAAGGAACTAAATAAGCAATCAACTTACGCTAGGCTATCACGACTATTACACATATTACATCCACTGGGCATCAAAGTTTGATACCAGTGCAAATATAGGGAACAAAGCAGTATATCACATACACTGGTCTTCAAAGTTGGCGACCAGTGCAAATAAACACTGCAGCAAAACAAGTCCAGAACTGAAACCACTTCAGAAGAGCTCAAGAAACAATATCCTGGGTACCCATAATGCTAGCAAGATGCTTAGGAAGCTTATTAACTTTCTCTTGTTTGGCGCTTAAATCCTCCAGCGTTTGTTGTTGCACAAGAAAGTATGCATCTGAATTTTACAAGGACTTCCTCAGTCCATCGGCTTCTTGCCGCAGCACAGCTAATTGATGCCTTTCAAGTTGTAGCTGAGACTGAAGAAGCCGAAGTGATTCAGGCAGCGAGGTCGAAGAGCTTGTGCCAACGGTACTGGCCAGTAACTCGAACACTACATCAACGCAGGACTGTGGGGTTTTCTCACTGTCTACAAGATCATTTTTATCACCTTTCTTGGAGACCAACAGGGTTGTCTCACTATCTTGAACCTTATCTGCATTACTTTCTCTACCGTTGCATAGTGCGGTGCTCTTCTCCAATATTCTGTTCGCATACTACAACAGAAACAAGAAGACACATCACAGGTTTAGCATGTAGTATACCAAACTCATTTTGGTAAACCAGTTCAGTAGTAAGGTGGATAGGATAAAAGCATGAAACAAACATATATCTATGTACTATGGTCACTGTATTGTCCATATCATTCTAGTTTATGTTGCCAAATCAAGATAGAGACACAGTTCAACTCATATATTTTGAAGACACAACATCATAGACAGAATATAAGTGTGAGAAACTACACAACATTGGCAACACTTGTAATGTGCATCACATGAGAACATAACTGTTTTATACAACTAAAACTGAAATCAACATAGAGCAAGAAGTTAGAACAGCAATCCAGTTAAATAAATAGGTTTAAAACATACATGTTGCGCCATTGGAGTTTCAATTGGATCCTTCATATTCGAAAGTAGTTGGTACGAGTAAATACAGTGATGAAACAGCAAAGGAGTATGGACCATAGCTACTGAATCTGACCTAAGAACAGTTGCTCTTCTGCTTTAAATGTGGAGTTTGGGTTCACTGTGGTGGTCTTTGTGCTTTGGGCACTGCAGTTGCTTTACAAACTGCTCGTGTGGGGGTCCTCTGTGGTGGACATGGTGCTTTGTCAACTAGAAGTGGGTTACTATCCACTGGGGTTGGGGTTAGATGGGTTGTAGCTGGTTCTCTGCCTAATGGTCTAAGTGTGCAATCTGGAAGAGTCTCGATTATGTGTGCTGGGGCAAGTTTGTGGGCCAGTACAACCATGGTTCTATCTGCATCGACGGATAGCATTGTCTTTTGTGAAGAACGGGTTTTTGCTCCCTTATATACTACCATCACCCCCTCCAATTCAAATGGCTAATAAACAAGAAAAGAAATTGAACGTACAGACATTGTGTGATAGACAGATGTGGTAATTCACATATATGTTGTCTAAGCAAACAGGACGACATGACACAATTTCACATACATGATGCCTAACTAAACATGATAGCATGACACAATTTCAGATATATGATGGATAACTTAACATGATATAATGGCATAATTCAACATATGATGAGTATCTAAACATGATGACATGAAAAAACTATATGATGTCTTTCTAAAATAGGTTGAGATGAAATAATTCACATAAATGTTGTCTAAGTATACAGGATGGCATGATATAATTGACATAATTGATTCATATACTAAGCAGCTGGCACTCGCATGTATGATCTCTAAACTAAGTAGATGGAATTCAATATTGTGCATATGATGTCTAAACTAAGCAATGCAAGACACCATATGCATGATATGAGAAATATAAACATTGCAACTTAGAGCATACATCTCAGGTGGGATATAGGACTGGTCATCTGTCTCTGAATCCTCCTCTGAGGAGTTCCCTGTAACCATCGAGATATATGCTTCAACAGGTACCCTTTCCTGCTTTGAAGACCTTGTTTTCACTCCTGATGTTTCCATAACCGGCTCAAATGGCTAATGCACATGAAGAGTAGTTTAATATACACAAATTGTCGAGAAATGGAATACGTAATGAAAAAAACATGGCATGATATAATTCACATATATGATGCCTGGCTACATGGCGGTGCATAATTCACATATATGATAACTAGCTAAAAACATGGCATTGCATAATTCCCATATACTCCCTCCGTTCCTAAATATTTGTCTTTTTAGAGATTTCAAATGGACTACTACATACAGACGTATATAGACATATTTTAGAGTGTAGATTCACTCATTTTTCTTCGTATGTAGTCACTTGTTGAAATCTCTAAAAAGATAAATATTTAGGAATGGTGGAAGTATGATATAGAAACCAAACAGGTGGCATTCACACAAAGCAAATCTAAACTAAGTTGATGACATATAAGATGAATAATGTAAGCAATGTGAGGCGCCATATGCATGATATGACCAACATTAGCATGCCAGGTTAGAGCAAACATGTCAGGTGGTAAATAGGAGTCGTTGGCTCCCTCTGAATCCCTATCTAAACAGTTATCTTCCTCTGGAATACAATCGGGAATGACGGGAGGGGGGGGGCACTTCGCCCACCATGGAGCGGCGTCTGCATGACATTGTATTCCCACGCAATAGTCTTCTCTTTGTCTCTACATGTTCAGTATGATTGTGTACAATAATTGACATGCATAATAAAAAATTAGTTAGATTTTGTAAGGCCTAAGGGGTGCATGCAGAAATCAAGACTGATGGTAGCAAACGAGTGGATAGATCCAAAACTAATGATAGTAGGTAGATTATAGCTTAAGTTTAAAAAGATAGACAATGGATCATCTACTGTTTGTTGCCCACCCAACATGAACCACATAGAAGACCCCAGATGAACAAGATAGTAGATAGATACTATTCTTTGCTGCCTCGATATGAGACCCACTGGCATTTTAAAACTCAAATTTGAACGTAAGCAAACACGAAAGACTGCGACCTCTCTTACAGAACTGTGTAGTTCTCATGTTCATCTGCTCAGTCGATGATGGTAATGCAGTTGGCGTGGCTGCCGACAATGGGGAAGATGATCTAAGGCGGCGAAAGAAAGTTCACAGGGGGAATCTCTGCCGCAGTGAACACTTCTGTCGAGGGTGCACCTTAGGTGGGCTGGATGACGGCATGGTAGGAGCAAGATATAACACACAGAGTTTTCTTTGATGCCTATCTGAAAATGAAGTAAATCTGTAAGTGCTCCTTAGAATTGGAGGATTCTATAAACGCAGGGACAGGAGAAACACAAGAATAGGATAGGAACGCACATGCAAAACAGTGCTGTCGGATTTCGGGTTCCAGCAAAACCCTTGAGGTTCGAACTCTGGGGTCCGCACGAAGATCTCTCCTCCGCCTAGCTCATGCTCTCACCACAATCTCAAAGACCATCATGTCAAACTCGCAGAATAAAGGACACAAGGTTTATACTGGTTCGGGCCACCAATGTGGTGTAATACCCTACTCCAGTGTGGTGTGGTGGATTGCCTCTTGGGCTGAGGATGAGCAAGTACAAGGGAAGAACAGCCTCTCCTGAGGAGAGGTGTTCTTGGGCTCGATGAGCTTGTGTGGTTGAGGATGAAATGGATCTGATACAAGGTGAGTTGCCTCCTACTGTGGTGGCTAGTCCTATTTATAGAGGCCTTGGTCCTCTTCCCAAATGTTGGTGGGAAGTGTCGGTGTCAAAACCGGCGGATCTCGGGTAGTGGGTCCCGAACTGTGCGTCTAGGATCGATGGTAAGAGGAGACGGGGGACATGATGTTTACCCAGGTTCGGGCCCTCTCCATGGATGTAAAACCCTACGTCCTGCTTGATTGATATTGATGAATATGAGTGTTACAAGAGTGGATCTACCACGAGATCGTAATGGCTAAACCCTAGAAGTCTAGCCTATGTGGGTATGGTAATGAGTATATGTGGTGTCCTTTCTGGACCACCCCCTTCGGTTTATATAGACACCGAGGAGATCTAGGGTTTACATGGAGTCAGTTACATAAGAAGGAATCTTCGATCGCCAAGCTTGCCTTCCACGCCAAGTAGAGTCCAATCCGGACACAGTACAATCTTCGACCTTCATGTCTTCACAACCCTTCAGTCCGGCCCAAAGGATAATAGGACGGACGCCCGAGGACCCCTTAATCCAGGACTGCCTCAGTAGCCCCTGAACCTGGCTTTCAATGACGAGGAGTCCGGCGTGCAGATTGTCTTCTGAATTGCAAGGCAGGTTCCCCTTTTCTCCGAACTCCAAGATAGCCTTCAGATGCAATGATAGTATCCTGACCTGTTACGCACACCATACACAACCGTAGAGAGAATATAATATTTACATGAATCTAATCTGTTGACAACTTTTTCCCAACACGACATCACGTCTGTCCGGTTATAATTTCGAACCGTTTTTCTTCTGCTGTCCCATGCTTCGAGACGCGGTTGCTGTTGGCACGTCTTGTCGAAACAGAGATCGTGCCCCCCTTATTGCGGGATTCTCATCAATGAGGGCATGGGTGACCCAACCATGCAGTTTTGCACGACTCTTGGGAATAGGCGAGTTCAAGGCGAGTGGGTAGGCTCTTGATATTCACGACCTTTATAAGGGGATAAGGACACTGAGGGAGTCCTGGACTAAGGAGTCCTCGGGCGTCCAGCCTATTATCCGTGGGCCGGACTGATGGGCTGTGAAGACACGAAGACCGAAGACTATACCCGTGTCCGGATTGGACTCTACTTGGCGTGGAAGGTAAGCTAGGCGACTGATTATGAAGATTCCCTCTTATGTAATGGACCTCGTGTAACCCTAGATCTCTCTGGTGTCTATATAAACCGGAGAGCATAGTCCGGATAGGACAGATTCATTACCATATACTCATGGGCTAGACTTCTAGGGTTTGGCCATTACGATCTCGTGGTAGATCAAATCTTGTAACACTCATACTCATCAAGATCAATCAAGCGGGAAGTAGGGTATTACCTCCATAGAGAGGGCCCAAACCTGGGTAAACAACGTGTCCCCCGTCTCCTATTACCATCGATCCTAGATGCACAGTTCGGGACCCCCTACCCGAGATCCGCCGGTTTTGACACCGACATTGGCGCTTTCATTGAGAGTTCCACTGTGCCGTCGACGAAAGGATTCGATGGCCCCTTCGATCGTCAGTAATGACGCCGTCCAGGGAGAAACCTTCCTCCCCGGACAAATCTTTGTATTCGGCGGCTTTGTACTACGGGCCAACTCTGTTGGCCGTCTGGAGCAGGCCGATAGCTACGCCCTTGGCCATCAGGAGATTTGGAAGCTTGAACTGCATCACGGATATCCGTGGAGACTTGATCTTCGATGGATTTGAGTCCGCGACGATCACTCCCCTTCTCTCCGATGAACATGACTTAAATCTGTCAATGGAGCACACCCAGGAGATGGATCCTGCTGCTGCAACGGCCTCACTACCGACGCAGATTATCCCCTCTAAGGCCATAAAGTCCGCGGCGTTGGAGCCGCACATGGACTCGACATCCTACAATGCTTGCGTCGACGGAACTCCGGACTGGTCTCCGGCTACACGTTCTGGATTAAGTGCGCCTGCGGACACCGAGCTAGATCGGTTATTGATTTTCGAATTTAGCACCGCAGACATCTTCCAGCATTTGCCTTTCGGTGACATACTAAATTCTTTGAAGAACTTGTCCTTGGAGGAAGACTCATAGCCGAACTATGTTCGGTTCAAGCTAGAGACGGACGGCAAGGAATTTTGCTTCCTACCCGCCACCCACTTCATAGCCACCATCAATGACTTGACCGACGTGCTTGGCTATGGCTCCGAAGACATCGACGGTATGGACGACGATGCCGACAGGGAGCAAGGCCAAGACCCGCCATTCACTGGGCGTTGGACAGCCACCTCTTCATACGAGGTGTACATGGTTGATACACCTAAAGGATCTGGCGACGACAAAGAAGAGCCGGATAAGAACAAACCATCTGAGACGCAGTCCAAGCACCGGCGCCCCAAACGCCATTCTAAGCCTCGTCGCTCAAAGGATGGCAACACTGACATCGGAGAAAATAGTACTCCGGGCGACGCTGAAAACAACGAAGACCCTGTCGGCCCTGCATCCGAACAAGAGGAACATGACAACAGACAAGACAATCCCAATGAACAGGCCATAGAAGATAACTCGGAGGACAATAGTTACCATCCACCCTCCGAAGAGGAGACAAGCCTCAACAACAAAGACTTCATCATGCCGGGAGACCATCTAGAGCAGGAGTGTTTTAAACTCCAGCTCATAGACAGAGCAAGGAGCCTGAAAAAGAAACAACAACATCTTCAAGCTGAACAAGACCTGCTCGTCGACAGATGGACCGACGTCCTGACAGCCGAAGAATACAACCTCAAGCACCCAGCCAAGAGCTACCCTAAACACAAACTGCTACCTCAATTTGATGAGGAGGCACCGGAACACACATCTCCCTCGCGTAATGCGGAACGACCACCGCGTGGTTGAGACAGGACGGCCGACCAGCCACCCCGCGGCCGGGACAAAGCGGCAACTCAGGCCGAAAAGCAGCCTGCCCCACCTCCTCGCAAAAATAGAGACGGAAGAGTTTGGGGTCACACATACGACCTCCGCAAATCCTGGACGATAGAACAAGACACACAAGATCGATCTATGGATCACGAGGACGTGCCTCGAGGCACGAGGAGGGCTACTTATACGGACGTGATAAATCTAACCATGCCCGAGCCGAACACCGCAGACGGACTCCATCGGAACTACGCCACGACGCTGCCCGATATAGAGGCGCCGCACACCCTCTCTGCTTTACAGATGAAGTACTGGACTACGAATTCCCCGAGGGGTTCAAGCCCGTCAATATGGAATCATACGACGGCACAACTGATCCCGCAGTATGGATCGAGGACTTTATCCTCCACATCCACATGGCTAGAGGAGATGATCTCCACGCCATTAAATACCTCCCACTAAAGCTCAAAGGGCCAGCTCGGCACTGGCTTAACATCCTGCCTGAAAATTCTATCGGCAGCTGGGAGGACTTGGAGGAAGCTTTCCTAGACAACTTCCAAGGAACCTATGTCCGGCCACCAGACGCCGATGACTTAAGCCATATAGTTCAACAACCTGGAGAATCAGCCTAAAAATTCTAGACTAGATTCCTAACCAAAAAGAACCAGATAGTTGACTGTCCGGACCCCGAGGCCTTAGCAGCCTTCAAACATAGAATCTGTGACGAATGGCTAGCACGCCACCTCGGCCAATAAAAGCCGAAGTCCATGGCAGCCCTCACGGCACTCATGACCCGCTTTTTCGTAGGAGAGGACAGTTGGCTGGCCCGTAGTAAGAACACCGCCAGCGAGACAGGCCCCTCTAAGGCCAAAAATAGCACTGGCAAGCTCCGGCGCAATAGGCACAAACGCCGAAGAAATGATGACAACACCGATGACACCACAGTTAACGCCAGATTCAATGGCTCCAAGTCCGGCCAACAGAAGAGGCCCTACAAAAGAAACAATGAAGGACCTCCCAGCCTAGACCGCATACTCGACTGTCCGTGCCAAATACACGGCACCCCGGATAAGCAAGCCAATCATACCAATAGGGATTGTTGGGTTTTCAAGCAGGCTGGCAAGTTGAATGCCGAAAACAAAGAAAAGGGATCACAAAGTGAGGACGAGGTCGAAGAGCCCCGGTAGCCGAACACTGGAGGGCAGAAGAAATTTCCCCCTTAGGTCAAAACAGTGAACATGATATACACTACACCACATCCCCAAAAGGGAGCGCAAGCGAGCACTCAGGGACGTCTACGTGGTAGAGCTAGTCGCCTAAAGTTCAATCCGTGGTCGTCATTCCCGATCACCTTCAATCGATGAGACCACCCAACTAGCATCCGCCATGGCGGTTCAGCCGCACTAGTCCTAGACCCCATTATTGACGGGTTCCACCTAACACGAGTCCTGATGGACGGCGGTAGAAGCCTTAACCTTCTCTATCAAGACACGGTGCGGGCATTGACCCCTCACAATCCAGGCGTCGAGGCCCGCTGTACGGGCTCAATCACGCTGGAAGTGGTCTTCGGCTCTCCGGACAATTTCCGAAGCGAGGAGTTAATCTTCGACATCGTCCCATTCCGCAGCGGCTACCATGCACTGCTCAGACGAACATCGTTTTCTAGATTCAACGCAATGCCACACTACGCTTATCTCAAGCTCCAGATGCCCGGCCCACGCAGCATCATAACAGTCAATGGCAACACGGAATGCTCCCTCCGAACAGAGGAGAACACTGCCGCCCTAGCAGCAGAGGTACAGAGCGGCCTTCTCAAACAGCACCATAGTGCGGCTGCCGAGCCCCCGGACGCCATCAAGACATTCCGAACTACAGTGCAGCAGGACAACAAGGCTCGTCAAGAGCTCGACTAGCAATTTGGCCTCCGTCCCAGCCCCAATAAAGTAGTGGCATTCGTACCACGCGTACATAATTACGCACTCGAAATTCCATGGACATCAACGGAGGCACAAGCTAACCCGGGATCTACAGTTCGGCTAGACCGACCCCAGACACACCTTTTTTTCTCTTTCTATTTCAGGTTCCTTTTCCCACGAGCCTGATCACCAGCCCCTTCGAAGGATCGGCATACAAAGGGGGCATGCAACATAGGTGCGTAGGGTAACCTCCATACGTTCTTCTTGACGATATTTTCACTTATTTCCCAGGACCGGCACGCTGCTCCTTCTCGATCCCGGCATGTTAAATAGTCTGGGTGCTTATCGCACTATTTGTATATGATACGCCTTGGCGTATCCATTCAGTTATAATAAAAATGATCTGCGGCCCAGTTTCTATGGTTTTTGCTTCTTACTTCATTTTATTTTGATTTGCTTCTCAGCCGCATCGGTACTCTTTTGTACATCTCATATTCGCCAGGGGCTGCTTATCACCCCACAATACGGCAGCAAAGTCCGAACACTTCTTATATGTAAGTTCGGCACCCCGAATTTAGCATTATATGCATTGGCTCCGAATCATGTCTTTGGTTAATAGTTTGGTTGCCCCGCTCTTGTGCTTGCTATCCTATGTTCCGCTCTATCGACATGGATAGCAAAGGGAGAACTACTGTGATTGTGCCCTGGCTTCGACCGGATGAGCACCTCAGTAGAGAAAGACGAAAACTGACTGTCATGATACGGTGAGAGCCGGTCAGCTGTTCGAGGGTTATAAAATCGTTGGATATTTTTTCCGCGTGACGCGAATGATCGACACTTCCCAATTAGATGCTCACAGCACCCTGGCTTGGACCAGGGGCTGCGCACTTGCTTAATTATAAAACTCCTATGGCTAAGTGAGGGCGTTTAAGCCATATAGTCTGATTGCCTTATTCGCTGCGCTAAACAACTCCTTCAAGGACCATATAATTGGATCAAGATTGTTTAGATCCCATCCCGAACACCTCCGTACTCATTACGTGGGGCCAGAAGCCGATGACTGGCCAACCCTCAGATTGCATGTAACACGGCCGCACAGGAGGAAATTTTTTAAAGCATAACAAAATTACATTACAAAACAAAGCTTTGTCTTTATAATACAAGGCAAAGGACAACACGAATGTATTCATTCGAAAATAACGTCCTGCAAACATTGAGCTTCCACAAGTCGAGACCCTTCTATGACATCCACAAAATATTTCTCGGGTGTGCGATGCTCCTTACCCTCCGGCGGCCTGCTGGCCACTTCAACAGCATTCATCTTCTCCCACCACATCTTGCAGCGAGTGAAGGCCATACGGGCACCTTCAATACATACAGAGCGCTTGATGACGTCCAGCCGCGGACAGGCTTCCACTAGCCGCCTCACAAGTCCGAAGAAGCTGCCGGGCATAGCTTCAGCTGGCCATAGCCGGATTGTTAAATCCTTCATGGCTAGTTCGGCCACCCTGTGCAGCTCCACCAGCTGCTTCAGCTGATCGGTGAAGGACACGGGATGCGCTGGCGTCGTATACTTTGTCCAGAAGAACTTCTCCGTCGAACCTCCTCCTTCGGCTTGATAGGACTCTGCAGCGTCTGATACGCTACGTGGCAAATCCGCAAAAGCCCCTGGGGAACTCCGAACCCAGGTTAGTAAAAGGTATTGCTTCTCCACATACTTGCTTTGCATCTTAAAAGCCTTACCCGCCGTGATCTTCCTAGCCTCCTGGATCTCCTGGAGGGCGGCCCGGGCCTCATTCTGTGCAGTCTCTGCGTTCCGAGGAGCCTTGAAGAGTTCGGCCTTTTGAGCCGACGCATCATTCTCCAGGATCTCACATTTTTTACCGCGTCTTGGAGCTCCTGTTGGACCTCCTTGACTCGGGCCTTGAGCTTTTTTCGAGTGGCTTGCTGCTCGATGGCCTTCCCCTCGGCTTCGGCCAGAGCCTTTTTCAGGGCCTCCACCTCGATTGCGGCTCCTGTACACATTTCGACATTACGGTCAGTATGCAATGCTTGTTCTTTCTGAACACACAGCAAGACAACACCTACCTTGCTTCTCTGAAGCCGCATTGTAACCTCACCGAGCTTGTTCTCGGTCCGCTCCAGCCTCTGCTTCAGTTCAGAGACTTTGGCAGCATGTGACGTCGCGGCCAACAACGATGCCTGCTCATGCAAACATATCACGTTAGTCTCCTACACTAGAGGAATGATCCTCTGTCCGACTCCTCTTGCCGAGCACCGGACAGTATCTCAGAGGCTACTAACTACGTGGGTTTTTTCTCTTTCTATGTCACTTACCTCAAAACTTGTTTACAGGCTGCCGCAGGCCTCATTCAGTCCGCTCTTGGCAGACTGAACTTTCTCGATCACCGCAACCATAAGGACACGGTGCTCGTCCACGACGGAGGCACTTCGCAACACCCCCATCAGGTCATCCGACGCTCCTGGTTGGACAGGAGCCACCGGTGGAGGCGGCACTTCCCCCTTCAAAGGGAGCTGCTCGCCCGACTCCGGAGCCATAGCGGGCTCTGGAGCCGTATTCGGCTAAGGGCCGATCTGGATACGGCCCTCTTCGCCAGTCTCCATGGGGATTGGATACCCCACATGTCCGGCAGCGGAGGTCTCGCCTTGTGGCGCCTCCCGAACAACATCCTGGGCTCCTGCCTTCGAAGCGGTCCTTCGGGGCAGCACTTCGGTGTCATCCCCGACCTCGGGGGAGTAAGCAGGCGGTGGCGATCTGCTCGCCATCTCCAATGAAGCCAATGAACCTCCAGAGGAGGATTGCTGGATAAGATCACAGTCCGGACTGCAATAGTACAACTAACTATATCAAGATAATGGAGAGAAAGGGCTGGATGTGCGCATAAATAAGCCATGTCACTTACGATGCGGCCTGGGGCTTTGGGCGAGGGCGTCGTTCTGGACTACTATCCACATCCCACGCGGTGTTGGCCGCCGGAGCACCCTTCCCCCTTTTGGGCGCCTCCGCTTCCAGATGCGCCGGAGCCGCCCTCTTCTTCTTCCTCTCCTTAGGGGGAGGATTGTTTTCTTCCTCCTCCTCCTCTTCCCCGTCATTGTCCTCAGGGACAAAGTAATGAGTTTTGTCATCTTCGGACACCGCGTCCGAAGTACCCTTACGACGGAGGCCACACTTGGCCTTCCCTTTGGCCTTCTTCTTGGCCTTCTTCTCCGGCGCCTTATACGGCACCGGCACCAGCATCTTCGCTAGGCACGGGATGACTGGTTCTTCGGGCAGCGGAGCCGGACACTGGATCCGCTTCGCCCTCTCCGTCCAGTCCTGAAATAGCGATAATAAAAGCTCAAGCGTCGCCCTAGCAACACACAAGCAGGGAATACATTAAAAGAGACATACCTCACTGGCAGGATGATTGGCTTCGTGTCCGCGATCTGAACCCGCGGCCAGTGGTTTTTCGTTGCCCTTAAAGAGCAACTTCCATGCATCCTCGTGAGTAGTCTCGAAGAGCCTCACCAAGGTATGGTGCTTCTTCAGATCGAACTCCCACAAAGGGTGACTTCGGCGTTGGCACGAGAGAATTCGGTGAACTAACATCACCTGTATTACATCTACAAGCTTGACGTTCTTGGCTATCATGCTTTGAACACGCGTCTGCAGTGCTATTACCTCTTTGGACGAACCCCAATCGGGACTCTTCTCGATCCAAGAAGTGAGCCGCATAGGAGCACCGGAGCGGAATTCGGCAGCCGCGGCCTAGTAGGTGCCGCGGGGTTCTGTGATGTAGAACCACTGCTTCTGCCACTCCTTCACTGTCTCCACAAAAATACCTTTCGGCCAGGAGACGTTGAGCAGCTTGCTCACCATGGCTCCACCGCACTCCGCGTGCTGGCCATCCACCACCTTTAGCTTCTCGTTGAAGACTTTGAGCCATAGCCCAAAGTGGGTGGGATGTGGAGGAAGGCCTCGCACACAATGATAAACACCGAAACATTGAGGAAGGAATTTGGGGATAGATCATGGAAATCTACCCCGTAATAATACATTAGCCTGCGTACGAAAGGGTGGAGTGGAAACCCAAGCCCGCGGAAGAAATGAGGGAGGAATACTACCCTCTCGTTGGGCTCCGGCGTGGGAACGACTTGACCCTCGGCCGACAAGCGGTGGGCGATTCCCTTCGCCAAATATCCGGCTGCCCGGAGCTTAGTAATTTCCTCCTCCGTGACGGAGGAGACCATCCACTTGCCCTGACTACCGGATCCGGACATGGTTGCTGGGGTGGAAAGGAGATTGGAACTTGGGTGCTGGAGCTCGAGATCGGGAAGGCGGAGACGAAGATAAAGCGTGAGAAGAGGAAGAGGGGATCCTTATCCTCTTATAAAGGCAGCAAACATCAAACCCCTCCTTGCTCTCCTTAAGATTCGCCTATTTCTGAAGGCTGTGCAAACGACACGGTTGGGTTACTCATTTCCGCATTGATGAGAATGCCGCAATAAGGGGACACGATCTCTGCTTCGACAAGACGTGCCAGTAGCAACCGCGTTTTGAAACGTGGGATGGCAGAAGAAAAACGGTTCGAAATTATGACCGGACGGGCGTGATATCACGTTGCCGGAAGCCGTCAGTGGATAGAACTCATGTGGAAAATATATATTCTCTCTCCAGTTGTGCATGGTGTGTAACAGGTCCGGATACAATCATCACGTCCGAAGACTATCTTGGATGTTCGGAAGAAGGGGGGCCCGCCTTGCAGTGCCGGAGACAATCTGCGCGCCGGACTCCTCGTCATTGAAGCCAGGTTCAGGGGCTACTGAGGGAGTCCTGGACTAAGGGGTCCTCAGGCGTTCGGCCTATTACCCGTGGGCCGGACTGATGGGCTATGAAGACACGAAGACCAAAGACTATATCCGTGTCCGGATTGGACTCTACTTGGCGTGGAAGGCAAGCTAGGCGACTGATCATGAAGATTCCCCCTTATGTAACGGACCTCGTGTAACCCTAGATCTCTCCAGTTTCTATATAAACTGGAGAGCATAGTCCGGATAGGAGAGATTCATTACCATATACTCATAGGCTAGACTTCTAGGGTTTAGCCATTACGATCTCGTGGTAGATCAACTCTTGTAACACTCATACTCATCAAGATCAATCAAGCAGGAAGTAGGGTATTACCTCCATAGAGAGGGCCCGTACATGGGTAAACATCGTGTCCCCTGTCTCCTATTACCATCGATCCTAGACGCATAGTTCGGGACCCCCTACCCGAGATCCGCCGGTTTTGACACCAATAGACACTCTTCCTTTACCCACACCCTTCTTCATCTTCAGTCCTTCCGTCCTCAAGCTCTAGCACCCAAGCTTTCAGCTTTTCTTCGTTCGAGAAGGCGCTCCAATCATGTCCGGATCCGGAGCTGGAGGCAAGTGGATGGCCTCCTCCGTTAAGGAGAAGAACATCACAGAGCTCCGGGAGGCCGGCTATCTAGCCAAGGAGATTGCTCACCGACTCCCGGCAAAAGGGCAGATCGTCCCTACCCCCGATCCCCATGAGAGAGTTGTGTTTCTCACACACTTCGTCCATGGGCTGGGATTCCCTCATCATCCATTTTTCCGTGGATTGATGGTTTACTATGGTTCGGACTTCCACGATCTGGCCCCCAACTTTATCCTCAATATCTCCGCATTCATAGTTGTGTGTGAAGCCTTTCTGCGCATCCCACCTCACTTTGGCCTATGGCTGAAGACTTTTAATGAAAGCCAAAGGTGGTGCTCGGCCAACAGGCCGAGTGCAGAGGTGCCATGGTGGGCAAGATGCCCAATACGACCAGGCTCAAAGGCTCCTTTATAGAGATGGTGAAGGGATGACAATCAGGGTGGTTCTATATCACCGAGCCATGCAACGCCAACTGGGCGTCGGCTCCCAAATTTCGATCCGGAGTCCCGATGCGGCTTACCTCCTAGCAAGAGAAGGGCCTGACCTCGGGATCTTTGGAGGAGATCACAGGGCTCCAAACATGCCTCTAGAATATGATAACCTGGAAGATCAAGCTCATTGATGTGATCCAGGTTATGCTTGTATGCCGGATCCTTCCATGTCAGCGCCGGACCTGTTATTTGTGGGAGTTCAATTCGACCGAGCACCAGACGCTGCTAAGGCTTTTCGGCATGACGCACGAAGATATCTGGAAGGTGCTCTTTAAGGGCAGCGAGACGCCGCCACCCTTAACCAAGGATCGCGGGCTCAACTTTAAGCGCCAGGCCAATTCGGTAAGCCACCAAGGTATAGTCTTTAAGGACATGCTTCGAGGAAGGATACTAAGCCTTCTTATCAATTTCTTTTTCAGGCCTAGGTCGGCCTAGCGGGACGGATTAATAGTCTGGCTCCGCTACCCGAAGACGAAGAAACCCCACTCCTTACGAAGATGCTATTTCCGGTGCCTTACAACGTGCCGGATAAGAAGGTCAAAACCATGGCCAAGGGGACCAGGAGTGGGCTTCGCTGAAGGAGCACCTTGGTCATCTCATCTGACGATGAGACAGACCCCTCGGCCGCCGATGATGACGACGAGGAGGGACGCGACTCCCCTCCTGTGAGAGGAAGGGAGAAAAGGGAGGCCTCCACGAGTTTGGAGGCGGAGGCACCCAAGAGGGGGAGAGGCTCCCTCACGGATAACTCCGCGTGGGACGTTGATAGCAGTCCGGAGCGACCTCGTCGGACCAAGCCCCGGGCCGCCTCGTGAGTACCAGAATCAAAAACATCTGGCCTTCTCGGTTTGTAATATTGACACATCTTAAACCTTGTCATTGTAGTTTGGCACGCGATGGCTCCTCGCGATCCTCAATAGAGGATTCGTTGGGCTCGAAGGAGATGGCTAGCATGTCTCCGCCACCTGCTCGTTCCATCTCACCCAAGGGTGATGACGAGGTGGTGTCCAAAAAGACCTTCCCAGGCTGGGGGGAGATTTCGGAGACCATCGGGGCAACGTCCCAGGGTGACTCCTCAGCTGCCGGGCATACGGGGGAAAAAGTCCCCACAGGGACTGGTGGCGGGGCCCGAGTTCCCTTCGGGCCTCAGCCGGATGTCATTCCGGAGATCTACATGGCTCCGGGGTCCAGCGAACGACATTCCCCCCCAAGGAGGGAATGTGCTTGTTCCACCGGTGACCATTGTCCAACCAGAGGCACCGGATAATCTACTGGAGGCGCTACGAGGCGCCTCTATCGTGGATGAGCATTGTGTTCTTATGGACACGGTGATAGAGAAGGTTCGGTTTGTCAAAAGCGGACCGACCAAAGCCTGCACCTGCCTTCTAACGAGCTTTGAGGTGAGTAATGTGATTGTAGGAAAAATATCACCGTATAGCCAGTAGCCCCTGATGCTCTATTTGGTGTTCGGGAGGAAAAGCCAAACAGAGGATCGAGAATAATATCGTAGGAGTCTAACATGAGTTGTCTATGTGAATAAGCAGGTACCGCTGCAGGCTGCCACTGCTCATGCTGCGGAAGTTTTTGGACTGAAGAGGAAACTGGAGCGGGCCGAGGAGGATCTCGGCCTCGTGAAGAAGCAGCTGGAAGATAGCCAAGGTATGTAGTAACCTACGTGTATATTTTGAAAAAATGAGCAGTCCAGCCGGACTAAAGTGTCATAAACTTTATTAGTGGCCACGACCGAGGTGGCGACACTTAAGAAGGCGTTAGCCGAGGCCGAGGACAAAGCGGCCAAGGAACGCGCCGCGCGCGAGAAGCACGAGGCCCAGGTTGGCGAGGTGCAGCAACAGGTCCAGGGCGTGATCGAGAGAATTGAGTCCTTGGAGCGCGATTGTAAGGCGCAGGAGTCTGAATTGGCGAAGGCCCGCCGGAGCGCACAGGATGTACGAGCCGAAGCCCAAGACGCTTTCCAGGAGATTCAGGCAGCCAAGAAGATTACGGCGGGTAAATCTTTCGCCCTGCATAGCAAGTGTGTGTAAGAAACTTTTCTTGTACTTATCAGAATTCGGGTTTTCCAGGGGCGTTTACGGATCTTCCGCGCAGTATATCGGATGCTGCTGAGTATTACAGAGCCGAAGAAGGAATGTCTACGAAGAAGCTATTCTGGTCCCAGTATCTTGGACCTAAACATCTATTGCCCTTCATCGACCAGCTGAAGCAGTTGGTTGAGCTGCACAAGTCGGCGGAGCTAGCCATGAAGGACCTGATAGTCCGGCCGTGGCCTGCCGAGCCTGTACCTAGCAGCTATTTCGGACTTGTAAAGCGACTTGTTAACGCCTGTCCGCGGCTTGAAACCGTGAAGCGGTCGGTCTGCATTGAATGTGCGCGTATGGCCTTTGCCCGCGTCAAGATGCATTGGGAAAAGCTGGATGCCAAGAAGATGATGATCGAGGGACCGCCGGAAGGCAAGGAGCACCATCGACCTGAGCTCTATTTTGACGGCGTCTTGGAGGGGTCCCGCCTTGTGGCGGAACAATGTTCGAAGGATATCAGTTTCCCATGAGAACATTTGTATTATATTGTCCTGTAATATGGATCAGTGATGTTATGTATTATAATGCTTATGATTTACATTTTACCTCCTGTGCGGCCGTTTATGAATCTGAGGGTTGACCAGTCGTCGGCTTCTGCCCCCACGTAGATAGTATGGGGGTGTTCGGGATAAATCTAAACACTCTTTACTCCACATTCTGGTCCTTAAAGAAGGTGTTTAGCGCAACGAACAAGGCAATCAGACTATGCGGCCTTTACCGCCCTCACTTAGCCATAGGAGTTTGACAATTAAAAAGTTTGGCGAAGCCCCTGGTATTCGGAAGGCCAAACTAGGGGCGCTATACACGCCTAATCGGAGGGACCGATTCTTCGCATGAGGTGGAAAAAAAAATCTCTAATGATTTGGAACCTCTCGAACAGCTGACCGGCTCTCGCCACATCATGACAGTCAGTTTTTGGCTTTCTCTACTAAGGTGCTCGTCCGGCAGAACCGGGACACAATCACAGTACTTCTCCCTTTACTACCCTAGCCGATATAGCGGAACGTAAGGTAGTAAGCACAGGAGCCGGGCAACCCAATTATTGACCAAATACATGATTCGGAGCCGATGCATATAATGCTATAAGTTCAGGGTGCCGAACTATACTATGAAAGTGTTCGGACTTTTTATTGCCATAGTGTTGGGTGTAATGAAGCCCCTGGCGCAGTAATACGTACCATGGTGTACGCGTGCAATAAGTAATATGTACAAAGGTGAGAAAACAGGAAAATTAGGTAGTAAGCTGATGCCACCATTCATTCACCATTGTGATGTAATTGGTATGTCGAGGCGCACTTTGTGCAAATAATGCGATAAGCAAGTGAAGCAATTTATCATGCCGTAACAAAGGGCGGGCTGCGTGCGGGTATGTAAAACAAGTATGGCGATCGTTAATAGAGACCACCTGGGGGTTCCTTTGTATGTCAAAGCTCCTTGCCTCCTTGGTGTGTTCTGCAAATGAGTCGTCCGCATAGACCTCGAAAAGAGAAAAAAACCGTAATAAAAAGCAAAAGTAAAGGCGTGTGAATCCCGGTGTCGGTCGACCCGTACAGTGGATTGCAGATGAGTTATGCCTCCGTCGATTCCCATGGTGTTTTGAGTGCGTAGTTTATGTACGCGCGGTATTAGTAACATTGCCTCATCGGGGCTAGGACGGAGGTCATCTTGCTGATTCGGCTCTTGTCGAGCCGAGCTGTCCTGCTGCAGTGTGGTCCAGACCCTCTTGATGATGTCCAGGGGCTTGGCAGCCGGATTATAGTGCTGCTTGAGAAGGCCGTTTTGTACCTCTGCTGTAGGGCGGCAGTGTGCTCCTCTGTACGGAGGGAGTGTTCCGTATTTCCATTTACTGTAATGATGCCACGTGGGCCAGGCATCTTGAGCTTGAGATAAGCGTAACGTGGTACCGCATTGAATCTAGCGAATGCGGTTCGTCCGAGCAGGGCGTGATAGCCGCTGCGAAATGGGACGATGTCGAAGATTAGTTCTTCGCTTGGGAAGTTATCCGGGGAACCGAAGACCACCTCCAGCGTGATCGAGCCCATACAATGGGCCTCTATGCCTGGTATGACTCCTTTAAAGGTAGTTATCGTGGGCTTGATTCGTGAGGGATTAATACCCATCTTACATATTGTATCCTGATAGAGAAGGTTGAGGCTGCTACCACCGTCCATTAGGACTCGTATCATGTGAAATACGTCGATGATTGTGTCGAGTACCAATGCGGCCGAACCGCCATGACGGATTCTAGTTGGATGATCACAACGATCAAAGGTGATCAGGACTGACGACCATGGGTTGAATTTTGGGGTGACTGGCTCTACCGCGTAAATGTCCCTGAGTGTGCGGTTGCGCTCCCTTTTTGGGATGTGTGTGGCGTATATCATGTTCACCATTTTGACTTGAGGCGGGAATTTCTTCTGCCTATTCGGCTGCCGGGGCTCCTCGTCTTCGTCCTCGCTCTGCGGTTCCCCTTCCTTGTTTCCGCTATTTACCTTGCTGGCTTGCTTAAAGACCCGGCAATCTCTGTTAGTATGGTTGGTCGGTTTGTTTGGGGTGCCATGTATGTGGCACAGATGGTCGAGTATGTGGTCCAAGCTGGATGGTCTTCCGCCGTTCCTTTTATGGGGCTTCTTTCGCTGGCCGGACTTGGAGCCATTGAATCTGGCGTGAATGGTAGTGTCATCGGTGTTATCGCCATTGCTTCGGCGTTTGGTTCTGTTGCGTCGCAGCTTGCCGGTGCTGGTTTTGGCCTCGGAGGGCCTGCTTCGTTGGCTGTGTTTGTACTGCGAGCCAACCAACTGTCCTCTCCCGCGCAAAAGCGGGTCATAAGTGTCGTGAGGGCTGCCATGGACCTTGGCTTTTCTTGGCCGAGGTGGCGGGAGAGCCATTCATCACGGATGCTATGTTTAAAGGCCGCTAAGGCTTCAGCATCTGGAGAGTCAACGGTCTGATTCTTTTTGGTTAGGAACCTAGTCCAGAATTTTCTGGCTGATTCTCCAGGTTGTTGAACTATGTGGCTTAAGTCATCGGCATCGGGTGGCCGGACATATGTGCCTTGGAAGTTGTCAAGGAAGGCTTCTTCCAAGTCCTCCCAGCTGCCGATGGAGTTCTCAGGCAGACTATTTAGCCAGTGTTGAGCTGGTCCTTTGAGCTTTAATGGGAGGTACTTGATGGCATGGAGGTCATCTCCTCGGGCCATGTGTATGTGAAGAATAAAATCTTCGATCCGCACTGCGGGGTCGGTTCTGCCGTCGTATGATTCAATATTGACAGGCTTGAACCCCCTCGGGGAATTCGTGATCCAGCACCTCGTCTGTGAAGCAGAGAGGGTGTGCGGCACCCTATAGCGGGCCGTGTTACGGCATATCTCCGATGACGTCTGTCTGTGGTTATCAGCCCGGGTGTGATTAAGTTTGTCACGTCCGAATAGGTAGATGTCGTCCCGAGTATGGAAACGTCCTTGTGATCGGTATATAGATCGGTTGTGTCCGCTCTATTGTCCAATTCTTGCCGAAGATTGTATGTATGGTCCCGAGCTGGTCAGTCCCTGTTTTTGCGAGGCGGTGGGGAGGGCTGTTGTTTGGCCTGAGTTGCCGCTTTACCCCAACCGCGGGGTGGCCGTTCAGCCGCCCTGTCCCGACCACGTGGTGGTCGGTCCGCATTACACGAGGGAGAAATGTGCTTCGGCGCCTCCTCATCGAATTAAGGTAGCGGTCTGTGTTTAGGGTAGCTCTTGGCTGGGCGGTTAAGGCCATATTCCTTGGCTGTCAGGACATTTGTCCATCTGTCGACGAGCAGGTCTTGTTCAGCTTGAAGCTGATGTTGTTTCTTTTTCAGGCTCCTTGCCGTGGCTATGAGCTGAAGCTTGAAGCGCTCCTACTCGAGAGGATCCTCGGGCAGGATGAAGTCTTCGTTGCCAAGGCTTGTCTCCTCCTCGGAGGGTGGACGGTAACTATCATCCCCCGAGTCATCTTCTATGGCCTGTTCGTTAGGGTTGTCTTGCCTGCTGTCGTGTTCCTGTTCAGATGTAGCCCCGACAGGATCTTCATTGTTTTCGGTGTCGCCTAGAGTACTATTTTCTCCGGTGCCAGTGTTGCCGTCCTTTGAGCGGCGGGGCTTGGGGCGGCGTTTGGGCCGTCGGCGCTTGGACTGTGTCTCAGAGGTTTTATTCACATCTGGCTCTTCTTTGTCATCGCCAGATTCTTTAGGCGTATCAACCATGTACACGTCGTACGAAGAGGTAGCCGCCCAACGTCCAGTAAATGGCGGGTCTTGGCCTTGCCGATTGTTGGCATCGTCGTCCATACCGTCGATGTCTTCGGAGCCATAGTCAAGCACGTCGGTTAAATCATCGACGGTGGCTATGAAGTGGGTGGTGGGTGGGAAGCAAAATTCCTCATCATCTATCTCTAGCTCGAACCGGACATAGTTCGGCTGGGAGTCCTTCTCCAAGGACAAATTCTTTAAAGATTTTAGCACGTCACCCAAAGGCGAGTGCTGGAAAACGTCAGCGGTGCTGAACTCGAAGATCGATAACCGATCTAGCTCGGTGTCCGCGGCGTACACAATCCAGAACTTATAGCCGGAGACGAGTCCGAAGTTCCGTTAAAGCGAATATTGCAGGGCGTCGAGTCCATGTACGGCTCCAATGCCGTGGACTCTGCGGCCTCTGATGGCTCGATCTTCTTCGGCTCTAAGGTCGTTGCAGCCATAGGGACCATCTCCTGGGTGTGATCCGATGACAGATTTAAGTCACGTTCATCGGGACGAGGGGAAGCGATCGCCATGGGTTCAAATCCCTCGAAGATCAAGTCTTTATGGATATCCATGATGTAGTTCAAGCTTCCGAATCTGACCTGATGCCCAGGGGCGTAGCTGTCGATCTGCTCCATATGGCCAAGCGAGTTGGCCTGCAGTGCGAAGCCGCCGAACATGAAGATCTGTCTGGGGAGGAAGGTTCCTCTTTGGATGGCGTCATTGTTGACGATTGAAGGGGCCATCGAACCTTTTGTCGACGGCACAACGGAACTCTCAATGAAAGCACCAATGTCGGTGTCAAAACCGGCAGATCTCGAGTAGGGGGTCCCGAACTATGCGTCCAGGATCGATGGTAACAGGAGCATGATGTTTACCCAGGTTCGGGCCCTCTCTATGGAGCTAAAACCCTACGTCCTGCTTGATTGATATTGATGAATATGAGTGTTACAAGAGTGGATCTACCACGAGATCGTAATGGCTAAACCCTATAAGTCTAGCCTACGTGGGTATGGTAATGAGTATATATGGTGTCCTTTCCGGACCATCCCCTTCGGTTTATATAGACACCGAGGGGATCTAGGGTTCACATGGAGTCGGTTACATAAGAGGGAATCTTCGATTGCGAAGCTTGCCTTCCACGCCAAGTAGAGTCCAATCCAGACATGGTACAATTTTCGGCCTTCATGTCTTCACAGCCCATCAGTCCGACCCAAAGGATAATAGGCCGGACACCCGAGGACCCCTTAGTCCAGGACTCCCTCAGGACGGGATCCCACAACGGCCAAATTCGAAGGGAGACAACTAGTACAAGTTATCCTGACAAAAGGTGGCCTTCTCCTGCCAAAGGCTCTGGTGGTGACGCCGTCCTGGGCTCCACGGTGACCTCCGTCCTACCGTCCTGCTGGTCTTGGTCTTGTTACACCGATATGGAAACCTTTGCCTGATGCTTCAGGACTCCTCGCCTGCGCTTGCCTCCTTAGCACCAAAGAGGAAACAAGTACACTGCGCGCTGGCGCCCACCTGGTCTTGGTCTTCATGGCTTGCATCACAGGGACCTCGCGAGTTGCCCCCTGCCTTCATCTCTCCGCCCCTCGCGAGCCATCCTAGTGAGGCCGCCCCCGAGGAGGTCTTGTGTCGTCCGCCTTGCGAGGCTTGGCCCCTCGCGAGGGTCTTGAGTGTTCGCTGGTGAAGATGGGCCGTATAGGGCCGCTGGTGGAGCCATGCCGTGGGGCGCAGGCATGCAAGTCTGGGGACCCCTATTCCCAGGACGCCGACAGTAGCCCCGGGCCCAAGGCGTGCTCGGAATTGGCTTCGAGGCGAAGCCAAAGGGGCTAGTGCGGAGCGCCGCGGGCCCCAACAGCCTGTGGCCTTGGTTGACGCGTGGTGATTGATGGGACGTGGGTGTCTCCGCTTCCCCATGTTGCCTCGACAACTGCCCGACTTGACGACTCCTTGTTGCATGCAGAAAAAGGTCATTATTACCTTAGATCATGGAGGCTGGTGGTTGGCCTCTGCCTGGCTATAAATGGGAAGGGGGCGGAGCCCCCGTCACCCATCTCTTCCTTCACTCCTCCTGCTTCTTCTTCTTCCTCCTTGCTTCATCGTTCGCAGCTACACCCATGGTGCCGGTGAAGAGGTTCTCTACCGTGGAAAAAGGGAAAGCCCGCCAGGAGGGGCCCGGCTCGCCGCCACCCAAGAGGGGGCGTGGTTGCCCATGTAAGCATGCCGCGACCCCCACCGTGGCCCCTCGCAGCCGTGGCGGCGCCTTCCCATGTGGTGGGGACCACCTAGGTCATGGTAGTCCCTATTGATGAAGTGAGGTGCGCCATGGTTGCGCGGCCTCCCCGGCCGCGCTTCCACTCGGCAGAGGTGCTTCTGGAGTTCATCATGTGGTCGGAGAACTTGGCCGGCACCTGGCTTCAGCTCCCATGGTTCTTCTCCGGCGAACTGCCGGCCGTAGGTCCAGGCGGTCTCTGGCTGCAGGCGGACGGCTGCTGCAACATGGCTTTATGGGTCGCGGTGGAGGTCTCCGTCGCAGGCAACACAGCCTTGGCCCACAGCTGGCAGACATTTGCCCGCGCGTGCGGCCTGGGCGGGCGGTGCACCCTCCACTTCAAGTACGACGGCGACGTGACCCTCTATGTGAGGGTATTCAGGGAACATGGTCGCCGCATCGGGTGCTGCCCGGAGGACAATGACGGCGGCGAGGTGCTCGGCCTTGGCGATGGTCGTGACAGGGGTGAAGGTGGACTTGTCCTCGCCGCCGGCCGCGACTCGTTCAGCTACGGAGACTCTTCCTTCGGCGACAGCTCCAGCAGTAGTGGATATGACCAGCCGCCACGCCGCCGTGCCCGCTTCGAGGGTGGTAGCGGGTCATCTCATCGCCATGCCCCAGTGAAGCGCGAGGAGGGGTCTGGCTGAGTCCAGGAGAGCACCGTGGGCCCACTCTCGTGAACCGCCGTGGGGGCGCGTGCTGCTTTCATTTTGTTCTTTCCTTTCTTCCTGCATTTAAAAAGAAACAAGTATGGGGCCCTGCAGGGGCGTGTAACGAACCGTGATTTCCAATTAGCTATGTTATGTTTATCGTTCCTGTGTCGTGTTGTAGTATCAGTGTTTTATGTAGGCATGTAGAGATAACATAGCTTAATGTGTCTGAAGTAGTTCCCGCCTCGTGAGGCGCGCCTCTCCCAGTACCTAGTGAGACCTCCTTGCCATTGACTTGGGAGGCGTCGAAGAACTGCAAAAATTTGTTGACAAGCTCTTATTCTTCTGAGCCCAGGTCGTAGGCGCAGCCGGCCATGACCCAGAGCTCCGCATCGTGGTACCCGAGGGGCACGGATTAAGGGAGGAGCGCCAGCTTGCAAGCTCGAGTGAGGGTGCCTCATGAAGAACAGGAAAAACGCTCACGATTGCACCTGTCCAGCCCCCTCGTGAGGCATGCTAGGGAGAGTACAGGCCAAAACAAAGAACCGAGGAAAGAACAGAGGAAAAGGCGACCGAACCAAGATGGCAAGAGAAACCAGAATGCGAACTTCCATTAAAAAAGGGGGCAAGCCAACTACGGAAAGCAAATGAAAAGCCATCTCCGGCACCTAGTCTAGTCTTCTCACCAGCGCGGAGCTAAGTGCTGCCACTAGGACGTGGGAGGGAGCCCCCGAGGCCCGAGGGCGGCACTCCTGAGACTCCATGGCAATTACAGCCCCACTCATTATTACGTGAGAGTGTCATGAGCGGAGACCTTCACAGGCACGGGGCCTTGCTTCACAGGCACTTGGCCTTGCTTCATGGGTAGAACTTCCGGAGGTGCTGTATGTTCCAGGCGTTCTAGATGGGGACCCCGTCCTACATCTCCAGGCGCACGGCGCCAGGCCTGGAGATGCGGGCGATCCTAAACGGGCCCTCCCACATGGGCGAGAGCTTGTGCAGCCCTTCCCTGGAGAGCACCCGCCTCAGGACGAGGTCACCCACCTTGAGCGTCCTGGAGCGGACGCTGCGACAGTGGTACCGTCCAGCACCTGCTGGTATCTTGCCGCTCGGAGCGAGGCTTCACCGCGGCGTTCCTCCCCCAACACAAGTTCCATCCCCCGCATGGCGTCCTGCTGTGTCTCATCAAACACTAGGACCCGCACGGAGCGATGCTTGACCTCGTGAGGGAGAACCATTTTGGCTCCGTAGATGAGGAAGAACGGGTTCTCGCCTGTTGGCTTGGTGGTGGTGGTGCGGATGGACCATAGCATAGATTGGAGCTCGTCGTGCTAGCCCTTGCCGCAGGCCTCGAGCTTCTTCTTGAAGGTCCTGGTCTTGAGGCCTCTGAGGACCTTCGCGTTGGCGCGTTCGGCTTGAGTATTGCTCCTGGGGTGTGCCACCGAAGCGTAGCAGATCTGCATTCCAAGGTTAGCACAATAGGTCTTGAAGAGATTGCTAGTGAACTATGAGCCGTTGTTGGTGCTGATGCGATTAGGGACCCCAAACCGGCTCACGAGACCCTTGATGAACTTGACCGCAGATCCGACCGGGATGGTGCGGACAACTTCTACCTCCGCCCATTTGGTGAAATTGTTGATGGCGACGTAGAGGTAGCGGTAGCCCCCAGGCGCTCGAGGGAACATGCCTAAGATATCCAGCCCCCAGACTGCGAATGGCCACGAGAGCGGGATGGTCTGGATGCCCTGAGCTGGCTGATGGATCTGCTTGGCGTGGAATTGGCAGGCCTTGCAGGACTTCACCATCTCGGTTGCGTCGTTAAGTGCCGTAGGCCAGTAGAACCCGCTAGGAGATGCCTTGCCGACGAGGGTTCGTGACGACGAGTGGTGCCCACAGTCTCCGCCGTGTATGTCAGTCAGCAACTCGTTCCCCTTTTCCCTGGAGATGCATCACAAAGAAACATCATTTGGCCACTTCCTGTATAACTCACCGTCCTGGATGCAGTATGACGTAGCCTGTCGGGCCACGCACTCCGCGTCCTCCTCTTTCTCCAGCAGTGTCCCTTGCGTCAAGTATTCCTTGAACTCCTTGGTCCATCACCCCTCCTGAGGCTCGAGCGCCAGGAGTAGGCGCACTCCCGAGGTCGGGCCGCAGGCCGGGGCTCCCGAGGCAGGTGGTTGGGGGAGCTCCTCCCGAGGCGGCGCCGGCCTCGAAAGTGGAGGTGCTGCCGACGACTTGAAGAGCCGCTCCTCAAAGACACCAGGCTTGTCGCTTGGACGCCCTTTTGGCGATGTCGTCGGCCTCCTTGTTGGTGCCACAGGGCACGTGCTGCAACTCTAGACCCAGGAAATGCTTTTCCATTTTGCATAGCTCCGCGAGGTATGCTTCCATGTGCTCATCCTTCGGCTCGTATACCTTGTTGGAGAAGTTGACAAGGAGCTGCGAGTCACCCCTGACGGTGAGGCGCTTCACCCACAGGGCCTTCGCGGCCTTGAGGCCAGCGATGAGGCCTTCATACACCGTGATGTTGTTGGATACCTTCTCGCGTTGCTGGAAGCACAGGTGCACGACGTAGTAGAGCTTGTCCTGAGTGGGCGAGATGAGTACTGCTCCGGCTCCCGCGCCCTAGCGTGCGAATGCACCTTCGAAATACATGACCCAGCCATTTGGCGCTTCACTTCCTGGCGAGAGGGATTGGTCCTTGCCTGCTTCAAACCCCGGGGTATCGGTCCATTCTTCCATGAAGTGGCGAGCGCGGCCCCCTTGATGACCCTAGTTGTGCTGAACTCCAGCTGGAATGCTTGCAGCTCGATGTTCCATTCGGCGACTCTTCCAGCAGCGTTGGGGCTCCTGAGTACCCTATCTAGCTGGTAGGCCGATACGACCTTGATTGGGTGACCTTGGAAGTAGTGCCGCAGCTTACGCGAGGCCACCAAAAGTGCGAGCAAGAGCTTCTAAGGCATGGGGTATCGTGCCCTTGCATCCCGCAGTACCGTGCTGACGAAGTACACTGGGTGCTCGACGAGGGTGGAAGCACTGACGAAGCCTGCGCCTGGCGGAAGTTTGGGCGTCTCCTATGGTGATGGGACCCAAAGAGCCTGGTCGCCAACTGTGGCCTCTGCTGGCCCGCGAACGCCGCCTTGCTGGGCCTGGTCGCTTGTTGGCGTTGCTGCAGCCTTTGCGGTGCCCTCTGGGTCCTATATCGCCCCGGCTAGGGGTGCAGCACGGCGCGACAGACCCTTGCCTGGCGCTCTTCCCGAACCGCCACTAGAGCTGCGCTAGCGGAGTAGGGAGTGGCGGCAAGGTAAAGCACCAGGGGCTCGAGAGGGCGAGGCGCCACCATCATCGGAGGGCTGGTCAGGTATCTTTTAAGGTCTTGAAATGCTTGGTTAGCCTCCGGGGTCCACTCGAACGGGCCCATATTCTTCATCAACTTGAAGAACGGCAGGGCGCGCTCTCCTAACTTGGAGATGAAGCGCCCCAGCGAGGTCACGCAGCCTGCAAGCTTCTCCATCTCCTTGAGAGTTTGTGGTGGGCTCATGTCTTCTATCGCTTTTCCCTTCTCCGGTTGGCCTCGATCCCCCCGTGGGACATGAGGAAGCCCAACAGCTTGCCAGAGGGGACACCGAACACGCACTTCTCTGGGTTGAGCCGCATGTCTACCTGGCGCAGACTTGCGAAGGTCTCCTCTAGGTCTTGAATCAAAGTTCCTGCCTCCCAAGACTTTACCACAATGTCGTCGACGTAGGCCTCAGTGTTCCTCCCGAGCTGCTGACCTAGGGCGATGTGTATCAGCCGTTGGAAGGTCGCGCCTACATTGCGCAGCCCGAACGACATGCAAGTGTAGCAGTACACCCCACACGGGGTCAAGAAGGTCGTCTTCTCCACATCCTCCACTGCCATATTGATCTGGTGATAGCCTGAGAACGTGTCCAGGAAGCATAGCAGGTCACATTTGGCAGTGGAGTCGACAATCTAAGCAATGTGCGGGAGAGGGAACGGGTCTTGGGGACAAGCCTTGTTAAGGTTGGTGAAGTCAACACATGTGCCCTCCTTTACGCCTTTCTTTGGTATGACGACAGGGTTCGCCAGCCACTCGGGGTATCGAACCTCGCGAATGACACCTGCTGCCTCTAGCTTGCGGGTTTCCTAGACGATGAAGGACTGCTTCTCTGTGGACTGTCGCCGCGCCTTCTGCTTCGCAGCGCACACATTGGGGCACACCCACAAGTGATGCTCGATCACCCCCCTGGGGACCCCTACTAGCTACTTGGGCTCCCAGGCAAATACATCCTTGTTCGCACGCAGGAACCTCACCAATGCCTCCTCTTGATCCGGGTCAAGGTTAGCGCCTATGGCGAAGGTGGCTTCCGAGGACCCATCTTCCTCGACTGGCACCTGCTTGGTTTTGGCCCGATCTTGAGTGAAGAACTGGTTCTTCTTTGCTGGCGCGGCCTCCTTAACCCCTAGGGTGGCCTCATTGGCCAGTCATGCTACCGCAGCGGTTTTGAGGGCACACTTGAGCGCCGCCAGAGCCTCCTTGGTGTCTCCAACTATGGTGAGGACGTCCTTGCTCCCGAGCATCTTCATGAGGTTGTAGGTTAGATGGGTCGCCGCCATAAACTGAGCCAGAGCCGGATATCCGAGGATGGCGTTGTATGGGAGGCCGATGCAGGTGATGTCGAAGTCGATCAGCTCGGTGCGGTAGTTGCCGCGAATGTCAAAGGTCATAGGGAGGCGGATCTGCCCCAAGGGGCTGGTGGAGCCACCGCCGACCCCGGAGAAGGGCTTGCTGGGGCAGAGCCGTTCGAGTGGTATGTGAAGAAGGCTAAAAGCCTCCACGGAGAGCACGTTGAGACTGGTGCCGCCGTCGATGAGGGTCTTGGTGACAGCTATGTTGCATATGGTGGGCATGCAATTGTGACACCCCGAGACCGATGCGCCAGGTGTCTCCCAGTTATTTGCTGTCTTGCCATGTCTTTTGCTTGTGTGTTGGATCTTGCCATGTCATCATGTGCCTTGCATCTTCATGTTTTTCAAAACTTGCATTCGTCCGGGTTTCCCCAGTTTCTTCCGTTGTCCGTTCTGAGCCCAACCCCACTTGCACGCGCCCGCGGCACCTCCAAAATTTTAATTTATAACTGGCCGGGAAATGTTCTCGGAATGGGTTGAAAGTTGGCATGCGGTGTTGTTATGTTGTCAGTAGGTCGCCTGCCAAGTTTCATCGCATTCGGGGTTCGTTTGATGCCCCAACGGACAACTATAGCGGCAGTTTTGCTGGTCTAACGTCAGACGTTTTCGGTCTCCAGAAACAGTCGCCGGGTCTCTCTCTCTTCTCTTCTCTCAACCCAAAGCTTTCTGCAGAGTCCACTATCAACCGCCAGGCCCCGAAACCCCTCCTTTTATAGCGCATCGAGCCCCCTCACGTGTGCATCCGAAAGTTGTCCCAAACCCGACCCGGACAGTCGTCACCATTGGATTCGGATCATCCCCAAATATCTACAAAACATCACTGTTTTTGTCGGTGTTCTGGGAACGGGGGTCCCCAGACTTGCCTGCCTGCGGCCTGCGGCGTGGCTCAAAGGGGGGCCCAACACGGCCCATCTTCATCAACACAGACCCAAGACCCTCGCGAGGGGCCAAGCCTCGCGGGGCGGATGACACGGAGCTTCCTTAGGCACAGCCTCATCAGGCTGGCTCGCGAGGAGGCAGAGAGATCAAGGCGGGGTACCTCACGAGGTGCCCGTGACGCAAGCCATGACGACCAAAGGCGCCAAGCGGGCGCCAGCCCGCGCAGTGTCCTCCTTTCCTCTTTGGTGCAAAGGGAGCAAGCGCAGCCGCTGAGTATCGAGGCATCAAGCAAATGTTGCCATTTTGGTGCAACAAGACCAAGACCAGGAGGACTGCAAGATGGAGGTCATCGTGGAGCCCAAGACGGCGTCACCACCAGAGCTTTGTGCAGGCGAAGACTACTTTTGTCAGGATAGCTAGTACTAGCTATCCCTCTTAAAATTAGCCCGCCATTGTTGGCTCCCTTCCCGCTTGATATTTGGGAAGAGGACCAGGGCCTCTATAAATAGGACCAGCCACCCACAGGGTAGGTAGGTAGAGGGAAGGACGAAGAAGAGAAGATTGAAATCAGAGAGAGAGAGAAGGGTGACTGAACTCCTCCTAGCAGTTCGTCCCCCCAGCCAAGAACAGACCCTCGCGAGGCTGTTCTTCCTTGTATTGTTCATCATCATCAGCCCAAGAGGCAATCCACCACACAACACACTGGAGTAGGGTGTTACACCACAATGGTGGCCTGAACCAGTATAAACCCTGTGTCTCTTATGTCGTTCTTCCCATAGCTTAGATCTTAGCGAGGCGGAGGGGTGCAGGTAGGTAGGAGGCGAAATCTCCGCGCGCACCCTAGTGTTCGAACCTCAAGGGTCTGCTGGAACCCGAAATCCGACAGTTTTCTTATTTGGGCTCCCTAGCCTATTTTTCCCGACCGTCCGATTTTGATCGGAGGGACAAGATAGCCCCTAATCTAACCCACTCACTTTATAAACTAGACCAACCCTAGATCCTAGGCAGTTTGTCCCTTCCATCCATCCCATCCGCCGCCACTCTCCTTGTTTTCAATGTCGACCAATCCCCACTGTTTTCGATCAATCCATCCATCCAACTGCATCTCCCATCGCAACCAGCCCCCACGCTCAATCTCTCCCGCAGCCAGCCGGCGCCCGATCCAGGATGGATCGAGGCCACTGCCTCGCACGCCTATGCCTCCTCTGCTACCTTGACGTCATCTTCCCTGAGCAGGAGCCCATGACCGAGCTCCTTCGCCACCGGCAGCTCTGCAGCGCTGCCTCTCTGCTAGTCCAGACCCTGCCTCGCCGCTCCGGCGAGAACCCGATGAGCAGATGAGTGCCCGTCACTGCCCTTGCTTCTTTCTCCTTCCTGCCCTCCTCTTTCCTTCTCCTTAGTCATCGCTGTTCTTCCCGTGGCTCACCTCGTCTGTCTCTCTCTCTGCTTCACAGGAACACCAACGTCCCCGAACCAGCCCCATGGGGACGCCACCATCGTCTCCTCCACCGGATCTCCTTCACTCCGCCGCCCAGCCGCCGGATCCGCCCGTTCCGGCCGGTTCCTGCCCAGCGCCGCGCTAAACCCATGCCTCCTCCGCTGCCGTTCCCGAGCTCCCCTGCTTTGTCCCCTTCCTCTATGATTCGGGCGAGCGTGACCCAGGCCGCTACCGCACATGCCCGCGTGGGCCACAAGCACGCCCGAGGCCCAGCTGTGCGCCCTGCCGGCCTCCCTCCTCCACCGAGTGGGCCGAGACCCATGGTGAGACCAGCTGCGTGCCCTCCTTTTTTTCATGGTTGGGCCGGCTAGATTCGTCCCGAGTGCCTGTTTTTTTCCACGTCCGAATTTGCTATTTATCCTGAGAACTGCCAGTTTTGTAGAAAGACCCTTGCACTTCATGCATATCCTAACTAATTAACCGTGCATTGTATTAAAACAAACTTTATATGTAATATGTCTAGAATTTTGTCTAGTTTAATAATTTGCAACTTTAGCCATGTTTGAAATGCTTAAAATGTTGTATGTTTAAATTTGCTCAAATAACTTGTTAAAATGCTTTAATTCATTACTAAATAGCCGTAACTCCAAATATAACAAACTTTATATGTAAATGGGGTAGAAAAATGCCTAGTTTAACATGGTGGCATCACTTTGCATGTTTAACAACTCTAAAATATGGTGTAAGGCAGAATAGTACCAAAACCTAAAATATGCACATGAGGTTTTTCCGGACTTGTTGCTTGTTGTTCCGGCCTCTTTTAAACTTGCCTAGTTAGGTAGTTTTATTATGTTTCACCTGTTGCCATGTTTAACAACATTTAATATTGTTGGGTACATAAATGAGAGAGAACTAAATAATTGATGTGGTGTTCCGTCAATATGCAACTCATTGCATATTGAGCTCCACTTAATTTGTAGTGTTGTTTGTTGCACTTTGCCATGCCTCATTAAACCGGACATGCATCCTACTCGTTTGTGCATCATGCCATGTTATGCTTGGTTGTTTACTTTGTTGCTTGCTTCTTTCCGTGTTGCTTCTCTCGTTAGCTTCGGTTTCGTTATGGAGTTGTGAGGATCTGTTCGACTACGTCCATTTGTCTTCTTCATGGAATCGTTCTTCTTCCTTGCGGGATCTCAAGCAAGATGACCATACCCTCAAAATCACTTCTATCTTTGCTTGCTAGTTGCTCGGTCTTTTGCTATGCCTATGTTGCGACACCTACCACTTGCTATATCATGCCTCCCATATTGCCATGTCAAGCCTCTAACCCACCTTGTCCTAGCAAACCGTTGTTTGGCCATGTTACCGCTTTGCTCAGCCCCTCTTATAGCGTTGTTAGTTGCAGGTGAAGATGGAGTTTGTTCCTGGTTGGAACATGTTTATTGTTGGGATATCACAATATCTCTTATTTAATTAATGCATCCATATACTTGGTAAAGGGTGGAAGGCTCGGCCTTATGCCTAGTATTTTGTTCATACTGGTGTTATGTTCCTTGATTTTGCGTTCCTTACACGGTCGGGTTATAATGGGAACCCCTTGACAGTTCGCCTTGAATAAAACTCCTCCAGCAAGGCCCAACCTTGGTTTTACCATTTGCACTAACAACCTACCACCTTCCATTGGGTTCTGCAGACTCAAGGGTCATCTTTATTTTAACCCCCCGGGCCAGTGCTTCTCTAAGTGTGGTCCGAAATAGAGCCACTTGAGGCGCCAACTCGGGGAAACTTGAGGGCCGGCTTTAGCTGTACATAGTGTTCATCCGTTGTTGCTCTGAGAACGAGATATGTGCAGCTCCTATTAGGATGTCGGCGCATCGGGCGGTCTTGATGGTATTGTTTTACCATTGTCGAAATGTCTTATAACTGGGATTCCGAGCCTGATCGGGTCTTCCTGGGAGAAGGAATATCCTTCGTTGACCGTGAGAGCTTGTGATGGGCTAAGTTGGGACACCCCTGCAGGGTTATGAACTTTCAAAAGCCGTGCCCACGGTTATGGGCAGATGGGAATTTGTTAATGTCCGGTTGTAGAAAACCTGAAACTTATCTTAATTAAAGTGCACCAACCGCATGTGTAGCCGTGATGGTCTCTTTCCGGCGATGTCCGGGAAGTGAACACAGTTCTTGTGTTATGCTTGAACGTAAGTAGTCTCAGGATCACTTCTTGATCACTTCTAGTTTACGACCGTGCTTTGCTTCTCTTCTCGCTCTCATTTGCGTAAGTTAGCCACCATATATGCTAGTGCTTGCTGCAGCTCCACCCCACTACCCCCTTTTCCTACCCATAAGCTTAAATAGTCTTGATCGCCAGGGTGTGAGATTGCTGAGTCCCCGTGACTCACAGATTACTTCAAACAGTTGTAGGTGCCGATGATAACCGTGCAGGTGACGCAACCGAGCTCAAGGAGGAGCTCGATGAAGATCGTGTTCGTTGTGTTGTTTCATTTCCAGTTGATTAGTAGTGGAGCCCAGTCGGGGCGATCGGGGATCTTTTGCATTAGGGGTAGTCTTCTTTTATTTTGGTTCCGTAGTCGGACCCTGATTGTATTCTGGATGATGTATTGTTATATTTATTGTATTGTGTGAAGTGGCGATTGTAAGCCAACTCCTTATCACTTTCTTATTCAGTACATGGGATGTGTAAAGATTACCCCTCTTGCGACATGCCTACCATGCGGCTATGCCTCTAAGTCATGCTCCGACACGTGGGAGATATAGCCGCATTGTGGGTGTTACAAGCTCGTATTAGAGCCTTCCCCGAGTTAGGAGCCCCTGCTTGATCGAATCGCTGGTGTTGTTGAGTCTATAAAAATGTTTTGAGTCTTATAGGATTATATATATCAGAGAGTAGGATTCTTTTTACTCCTCAGTCCCTTCGTCTCTCTGGTGAGGCCTCCTGATGTATAGTTTTGACTCTTCTCTCCTCAAATTTCACGAATTTTTTTTAGGATCACGCGGGTATCTTGGAATCGTTCTGATGGTTTTGTGACGAGAACATTGTTCTTGGTGCCTCCTGACATGTAGGGGTTGTGGTAGTGTCCCGGGGAGTTCAGCTCCGAGGTGTTATTGTCACAATTTTATCGTTGCAGTTCTGGAATACCTGAGTTTCGCCGATATCGAAAATCTCTTTTATGCAGTTCTTGGTGAGATAACCTCGACGCCACCCAGTACTGGGGCGGGAGATCGGGAGTATTGTGATAACTCGTATAACGGATGTGTTTTTGAAGGTTGAGGTAAATGATTTCCGAAGTTTTCTTGGTTATGTGTTGAAGGATGGATACAGCTGGATGTAGGATTTGCTAGCTTTGGGTGAGATATTATGCTTCCCCTGTATCCCCTACACCTGATTGCATAACCGGAAAGTTTCGGGAGTTTATAAGTGGGAATTCAAGTAGCTCTTAGGATATCTTTCCGACAGGTGTATGATATGAGATTGGGGTTCGACGTCTAGTGGTCCGCCTATCCACGGTTGGCTTTACAGTAGTCTCGTTGTGTCTTAAAGAGTCCTTGGCTATGCTGACTTGGGGACGCTTCGTATGTCATGTGCACTGCCTTGTACATGATTGTATGATCAAGCTCGTGTGGACCCCACCATGAAAACTTCGGACAAAATCTCTATCATATGTTTGTTCCGGCTTATTTTGCAAGCCAATCTTTGTTTTGTTTTGAGTTGTGGTATTCGAGTTGCTTCAATGTCAAATGTTGATTCCATACCTTTCCTAAGCGGTGTTCTCATATTCCTATATTCCTATGTGAATACTAATCCTTCTCGTTTATTGAGATTGTCATGTCAATTCTTTTCAACCGGCGTGTTTCTCTTCAAGTGGATCCGTTCATTTCAACATCCACAAGATCAACTAAAAGTCTTCTCAACGTTGTTTGTTTCATCTGTCCTAAGTTGTCTTTGTTTTCCCGACCTCCCACCCTTTTTCTTCAAGGACTCATATATCTTTTCAAGTATCCATTTTATTCATGTGAAGTATCTCCATTTTTTTCCGTCAATGTTCTTACCCGGTGATTTATCGTGGAGATTCTAATGGAGCTTCAAGTTCATCATTCGTCATTCTTTTTCCTCTCCGGTGGATCTAATTCAAGCTTTCAGAGTTGATCATATTCCTTTCCTAGTTTTAAATGTGTTCTCAAGCCGGTGCACCTCTTAATCATCCACTTCTCTCTATTCAATTATTGCGGAGTGCTGAAGATATCTCAGAAGACTCAAGTTTCCATTCTCAATTCGCTCAAGTCCTTTTGAGGAAGTTATCTCATTCAAGCCATTTAATTCAAACGGTGCATTCTCCTTTTCAAGTAATCGTTCTACGGTCTTTCTTTTGAGTGGGCCCTAACCCACAGGTCTTTTTCCAGGATCTTACCTCACTCTTCTAATCTTCCCGTTGTTACTCTCAAATTATTTTCCAAGTTTGATGTAAGAATGAATTATCATCAGTCATATGTCTTTCTCCAAGATACTTCATATGCTTTCATCGTTTGTTCAACCTTTCTAATTTTCATTCCGGAGTGCCTCAACAATTGATGGTGGTGTATATCATCATCATTCTCAACATTTGAAGAGTGAACAAGGTTTTTCCTCCATATCTTGCTCCGTTATCTTCAAGATTCATGGTTCTAGCCTTACGCCATCCTCTCATAATTATTTCCGATTGTGAGAATTCTTTCCATCTATGCGGAGCAATTCAGGAGTATTTTCAGTTTGATCATCCAGAGCCCATCATCTCAGATTTATTCATTCTCAACTTCCAGCTCTCGTTCTCCAAATCTTACCGGTGCTTCGATCAAATATCCTCTAATCAGTTCATGATCTCTTCGTTCTCTTGTATCTAAACTCTCTCATGTATCTTCCTTCATTTGCTAATTCTTACATGTGTTTTTCCTTATCTTTTCTTTGTTCATATTCAATTCTTACGGTGGTTTGTTCAAGATTCTTCTTCCTTCATTTATCATATAAATGTATTCATTGTTTTCAATCCTACCGATGGATCGTTGAAGACCGCCTTAAGTTTGCTCCATTTCTATCTTAATCCTTTCTACGAGAATAAGTAGTGTGCCAAATCCGTTGTTTGTCATAAATTTAAATTGGTGAAGGATAAGCATAATGTAATTCTTACTCTTGTTTCATCGAGTAAAATTCAATTCCTTATTCCAGAGATTCATCAAAAATTCTTGATCTCATTTGTTCATCTTTCTTTCCGGAGTGCCAAGTTTTCTTGGTTATCTCATGGCGAAGCTCCATCTAAATCATTGCAAGGCTTCACCTTATATTCTTCATCTTCTCTTTCTTTTATCATCCTTTTATTACCGGAGTTCTTCATGGAGGCTCTACATGATGGTTCATAAAGGATTTAATTCCTTCTCAAAGTGTTCATCGAGATTCTTTGCAGAGGAGTTCAAGCATTCTTCATCTTGCATTTCAAAGTGCAATTATTTCTACCTTATCTTTTGGGATGGTGATATGCCATTCTTGACAATTTTCTTTCATGTTTTCATGATTCACAAGTTGTTAAGGATGAGATATTTCAAACGCACCATTTTCTCTTCGTTCAGGAGATCCTTTGCAACCCGTCGACCTCTTCATTGGAGTTATCGTTGGTTTTATTTCACCTAAAGTTTTCCCGAAGGATTGTTGCTATTTATGGTGCTTATAAATGAGCCAAGTTCTTCATTTATCCTCCCGGTGATATAAGTTTCTAGTCTCCTTGTTGAACTCAATCCAATTGATTGATTCTGTTAGTGGCTGGTCTCCACCTCATAATTTGGGGATGCTTTCCTTAATACCATTGGAAATCTTTTCTTTTGTTGTTGATTTCCAACAACTCCGTTCAATCCTTATTTTTATGAATGCTTCTCAAATTCTATTGTGGTAGAAGATGTCATTTTCTTCCCAACTCTTTCCTTTCAAACAATCGAACTTCTATTCTTCCATTCCGGAGGCATTGTGATGTTGTTCTTTTCACTCATCATCTCGGATGGTGACGATCGTGTTCTTTTCGGGCTTATCCTTTTAACCGGAGTGTCGTGTCCTCTTTTCAAGTATCCTCTCATCTTGTCAATATCATGTTCAATTCCTTCCATTTACAGTCGGAGTGATGTCCAAATTATATCATTCTTATTCCTTCTCTATCTTGTTTCATCCGGAGTGTTGTGGCTATCATTCCTCTTCTAACCGGAGTCTCATCCAAGTGCTTTCATTTTGCCAAGTTCATATTCTATGCCTTCCATTTCCAAGCGGAGAGTTGTCGTATTTGATCTTTATCGTTCCTTGTTCCTCTTTTCTAACAGAGTGTTTTCAACTTTGTTCATCTCCGCTGTATTCTTTTCTCAATGTTGTTTAACCTCTCAAGGTTCATTAGTTTCACTCGTTTGTACAAGAAGCAACTTAGTTTTACCTCTTCTCTTCCTCTTCCATTTTCTCTCCGGTGCCATCCTAGATCTCGGGACGAGATCCTCTCATAGTGGTGGAGTGTTGTGACACCCCGAGACCGATGCGCCAGGCGTCTCCCAGTTATTCGCTGTCTTGCCATGTCTTTTGCTTGCGTGTTGCATCTTGCCATGTCATCATGTGCCTTGCATCTTCATGTTTTTCAAAACTTGCATTCGTCCGGGTTTCCCCAGTTCCGTCTGTTGTCCGTTCTGAGCCCAACCCCACTTGCACGCGCCCGCGACACCTCCGAAATTTTATTTTATAAGTGGCCGGGAAATGTTCTCGGAACGGGTTGAAAGTTGGCATGCGGTGTTGTTATGTTGTCAGTAGGTCGCCTGCCAAGTTTCGTTGCATTCGGGGTTCGTTTGATGCCCCAACGGATAACTATAGCGGCAGTTTTGCCGGGCTAACGTTGGACATTTTCGGTCCTCGGAAACAGTCGCCGGGTCTCTCTCTCTCTCTTCTCTTCTCTCAGCCCAAAGCTTTCTGCACAGTCCGCTATGAACCGCCAGGCCCCGAAACCCCTCCTTGCATAGTGCATCGACCCCCCTCACGTGCGCGTCCGAAAGTTATCCCGAACCCGACCCGGACAGTCGTCACCATTGGATTTGGATCATCCCCAAACATCTACAAAACATCACCGTTTTCTTATATGGGCTCCCTAGCCTATTTTTCCCGACCGTACGATTTTGATCGGAGGGACGAGATAGCCCCTAATCTAACCCACTCACTTTATAAACTAGACCAACCCTAGATCCTAGGCAGTTTGTCCCTTCCGTCCATCCCATCCGCCGCCACTCTCCTTGTTTTCAACACCGGCCAATCCCCATTGTTTTCGATCAATCGATCCATCCAACTGCATCTCCCATCACAGCAAGCCCCCATGCTCGATCTCTCCCGCAGCCAGCCGGCGCCCGATCCAGGATGGATCGAGGCCCCTACCTCGCACGCCTATGCCTCCTCTGCTGCCTTCACGTCATCTTCCCCGAGAAGGAGCCCATGCTCGAGCTCCTTCTCCAACGGCAGCTCTGCAGCGCCGCCTCTCTGCCGGTCCAGACCCTGCCTCGCCGCTCCGGCGAGAACCCGACGAGCAGATGAGTGCCGTCACTGCCCTTGCTTCTTTCTCCTCCCTACCCTCCTCTTTCCTTCTCCTTAGTCGTTGTTGTTCTTCCCACGGCTCACCTCGTCTGTCTCTCTCTCTGCTTCACAGGAACACCAACGTCCCCGAACCAGCTCCATGGGGACGCCGCCATCGCCTCCTCCACCGGATCTCCTTCACTTCGCCGCCCAGCCACCGGATCCGCCCGTTCCGGCCGGTTCCTACCCGGCGCCGCGCTGAACCCATGCCTCCTCCACTGCCGTTCCCGAGCTCCCCTGCTTCGTCCCCTTCCTCTGTGATTTGGGCGAGCGTGACCCAGGCCGCTACCGCACATGCCCGCATGGGCCACAAGCATGCCTGAGGCCCAACTGCTGCCGGCCTCCCTCCTCCACCGAGTGAGCCGAGGCCCATGGCGAGACCAGCTGCGCGCCCTCCTTTTTTTCATGGTTGGGCCGTCTAGATTCGTCCCGAGTGCCTATTTTTTTCCATGACCGAATTTTCAATTTATCTTGAGAACTGCCAGTTTTGCAGAAAGACCCTTGCACTTCATGCATATCCTAACTAATTAACCGTGCATCGGACTAAAACAAACTTTATATGTAATATGTCTAGAATTTTGTCTAGTTTAATAATTTACAACTTTCATCCATGTTTGAAATGCTTAAAATGTTGTTTGTTTAAATTTTCTCAAATAACTTGTTAAAATGCTTTAATTCATAACTAAATAACTGTAACTCCAAATCTAACAAACTTTATATGTAAATGAGGTAGAAAAATGCCTAGTTTAACATGGTGGCATCACTTTGCATGCTTAATAACTCTAAAATATGGTTTAGGGCAGAATAGTACCAAAACCTAAAATATGCACCTGAGGTTTTTCCGGACTTGTTGCTTGTTGTTTCGGCCTCTTTTAAACTTGCCTAGTTAGGTAGTTTTATTATGTTTCACCTCTTGCCATGTTTAACAACATTTAATATTGTTGGGTACATAAATAAGAGAGAACTAAATAATTGATGTGGTATTCCGTTAATATGCAACTCATTGCATATTGAGCTCCACTTAATTTGTAGTGTTGTTTGTTGCACTTTGCCATGCCTCATTAAATCGGACATGCATCCTACTCGTTTGTGCATCATGCCATGTTATGCTTGGTTGTTTACTTTGTTGCTTGCTTCTTTTCGGGTTGCTTCTCTCGTTAGCTTTGGTTTCGTTATGGAGTTGTGAGGATCTGTTCGACTACGTCCGTTTGTCTTCTTCATGGAATCGTTCTTCTTCCTTGCGGGATCTCAAGCAAGATGACCATACCCTCAAAATCACTTCTATCATTGCTTGCTAGTTGCTCGCTCTTTTGCTATGCCTATGTTGCGATACCTACCACTTGCTATATCATGCCTCCCATATTGCCATGTCAAGCCTCTAACCCACCTTGTCCTAGCAAACCGTTGTTTGGCCATGTTACCGCTTTGCTCAGCCCCTCTTATAGCGTTGTTAGTTGCAGGTGAAGATGGAGTTTGTTCCTGGTTGGAACATGTTTATTGTTGGGATATCACAATATCTCTTATTTAATTAATGCATCTATATACTTGGTAAAGGGTGGAAGGCTCGGCCTTATGCCTGGTGTTTTGTTCCACTCTTGCCGCCCTAGTTTCCGTCATACCGGTGTTATGTTCCTTGATTTTGCGTTCCTTACGCGGTCAGGTTATAATGGGAACCCCTTCACAGTTCACCTTGAATAAAACTCCACCAGCAAGGCCCAACCTTGGTTTTACCATTTGCACTAACAACCTACCACCTTCGCTTGGGTTCTGCAGACTCAAGGGTCATCTTTATTTTAACCCCCCAGGCCAGTGCTTCTCTAAGTGTTGGTCCGAAACAGAGCCACTTGCGGCGCCACCTCGGGGAAACTTGAGGGCTGGTTTTAGTTGTACATAGTGTTCATCCGTTGTTGCCCTGAGAACGAGATATGTGCAGCTCCTATCAGGATGTCGGTGCATCGGGCGGTCTTGCTGGTCTTGTTTTACCATTGTCGAAATGTCTTGTAACCGGGATTCCGAGCCGGATCGGGTGTTCCTGGGAGAAGGAATATCCTTCGTTGACCGTGAGAGCTTGTGATGGGCTAAGTTGGGACACCCCTGCAGGGTTATGAACTTTCGAAAGCCGTGCCCGCGGTTATAGGAAGATGGGAATTTGTTAATGTCAGGTTGTAGAAAACCTGAAACTTATCTTAATTAAAATGCATCAACCGCATGTGTAGCCATGATGGTCTTTTTCCGGCGGTGTCCAGGAAGTGAACACGGTTCTTGTGTTATGCTTGAACGTAAGTAGTCTCAGGATCACTTCTTGATCACTTCTAGTTTACGACCGTTCTTTGCTTCTCTTCTCTCTCTCATTTGCGTAAGTTAGCCACATATATGCTAGTGCTTGCTGCAGCTCCACCCCACTACCCCCTTTTCCTACCCATAAGCTTAAATAGTCTTGATCGCGAGGGTGTGAGATTGCTGAGTCCCCGTGACTCACAGATTACTTCAAACAGTTGCAGGTGCCAATGATAACCGTGCAGGTGACGTGACCGAGCTCAAGGAGGAGCTCGATGAAGATCGTGTTTGTTGTGTTGTTTCGTTTCCAGTTGATTAGTAGTGGATCCCAGTCAGGGCGATCGGGGATCTTTTGCATTAGGGGTAGTCTTCTTTTATTTTGGTTCCGTAGTCGGACCCTGATTGTATTCTGGATGATGTAATGTTATATTTATTGTATTGTGTGAAGTGGCGATTGTAAGCCAACTCCTTATCCCTTTCTTATTCAGTACATGGGATGTGTAAAGATTACCCCTCTTGCGACATGCCTGCCATGCGGCTATGCATCTAAGTCGTGCTCTGACACGTGGGAGATATAGCCGCATCGTGGGTGTTACAGCAATGCAATGGGAGCACGCCCGAGCCGGCGGTGGTGACGGGGTGATCCCCTGAGTCGAAGGTGAGGTCGGCCTTGGGCGCCGCCCAACCCGGGGGAGCTCCTTGCCGCATGGAGGTGGTGCCAATCTGGCAAAAGAACGGCTTGGTGTGACGGTCCGAGGGAGGTGCTTGCGAGTTGCCGAGGAGGGCTTCTATGGCGAGAGGCACCTGTGCTGCAAAGCGCGCGACGAAGAGACTGCGCAGCTCCTCCTAGGAGGCCACCAAAGATCCTAGCAGGCTGAGCAGCCAGGCGCATGGCACACCGGCCAGGGCCAAGGGGAACCAGTTGGACATGACCTGGTTGTTGCCTCCGGCTTTGTGGAAGGCCTCCTCATACGCCTGCAGGAAGGCCGTCGGATCTGCCGCGCCGTCGTAGCGGGGCGGCATCTCTTGCTTGAACTTGCATGGCCACCACACATGCCGCAAGGTGTGGGTGAAGGCCCGGAAGCCCGCGGCACATCCGCAGGCGCTCGCCGGCCTAATTAGAGGGATGGTGTCTGCCATGAAGCTGGACAAAGCAAGTAGAGAGGCGAAGCTTCGGCGCACCCCTACCTGGTGCGCCAAATGTCGGATTTTGGGTTCCGGCAAAACCCTTGAGGTTCGAACTATGGGGTGCGCACGAAGATCTCTCCTCCCCCTAGCTCATGCTCTCACCACAATCTCAAAGATCGGCACATCGAACTCGCAGAAGAAAGGACACAAGGTTTATACTGGTTCGGGCCACCGATTTGGTGTGGTGGATTGCCTCTTAGGCTAAGGACGAGCAAGTACAAGGGAAGAACAGCCTCCTGAGGAGAGGTGTTCTTGGGGTCGATGAGCTTGTGTGGTTGAAGATGGAATGGATCCGATCCAGGGTGAGTTGCCTCCTACTGTGGTGGCTAGTCCTATTTATAAAGGCCTTGGTCCTCTTCCAAAATGTTGGCGGGAAGGGATCCCACAACAGCCAAATTCGAAGGGAGACAACTAGTACAAGTTATCCTGACAAAAGGTGGTCTTCGCCTGCCAAAGGCTCTGGTGGTGACGCCGTCCTGGGCTCCATGGTGACCTCCGTCCTGCTGGTCTTAGTCTTGTTGCACCGATATGGAAACCTTTGCCTGATGCCTCGGGACTCCTCGCATGCGCTTGCCTCCTTAGCAGCAAAGAGGAAACGAGTACACTTCGTGCGCTGGTGCCTGCCTAGCGCCCGCCTGGCCTTGGTCGTCATTTCTTGCATCACAGGGACCTCGCAAGGTGCCCCCTGCCTTGATATTTCCGCCCCTCATGAGCCAGACTAGTGAGGCCGGCCCCGGGGAGGTCTTGTGTTGTCCGCCTCGCGAGGCTTAGCCCCTCGCGAGGGTCTTGAGTGTTCGCTGGTGAAGATGGGCCGCTGGTGGAGCCACACTGTGGTCCGCAAGCAGGCAAGTCTGAGGACCCCCGTTCCCTGGATGCCGACAAGAGCATTTGGAAACATAGGATTTCTATGAACCTCGGTGTTTGGTTCACATGAATTAGAAGAACACGGGAATGGAGAAACATGGTCAAATTAAAGTCAAACCACGTGAAAATGAAAAAAATAAGAATATTATTATGCCAGTAATGCAATTAGTCCTGTTCTTCATGCATATTAATTTGAAAAGGACGTCCAACTAGATATTAAAATCCCTAGAATTTTTCTTTGAAAGAGACACCAAAGGAAAAAATCCTCTAGTATTGCTTTCCTCCACTCCTAACCAAATGCACAAATAGTAGTACCATAGTAGTTCCATAGCAAAGGATCCCTGAGGGATTGACGTGAATGCACAGTAACAACGTGATGCAATGAGTGTACAACCTCTTTGGCATAGCCTTGTCGACCTCAGCATCATTAGGTTGGACGTGGAGGGTGGTGATGCTGGTGTGACTCTCGGAGGCGGGGAAGAAGACCTGAGGCCTTTGGAAATGGCGTCGAGGGTATTGCTCCACTGTGATGGACGGTTCCGTCGTTGGAGCAGCTCCGGTGAGGTGTACGGCGTCAAGGCTGAAGCAGGACAAGACAGACAACATTAATCTGAATTGGGACTCTAATATCATCTGCAATAGATGATGTAAAATACATCACCAAAAAGTTCTAGATGTAAAACGCATTAGCCGTGCCATGGCCACTCCGACAGATGCTGTAAATACTGTTTACTCTGAACTTAACTGAAGAAAACTGAACTTTGCAGTCGAAACTGAATTTTACAGTCGAAACCGATTGAACTAGTAGAAGAGAATTGCAATAGATGTTTAGGGTGTTCGAGCACTAGTAGAAGAGAAGCAGTGATCTAAATCAGTAGACGCTTGAGCAGGGAATGCACTAGCAGAGAGCAAGTCATGCAGCAGAACCGCGAGCGAGTGCTAAAGTAGCAACTCTTGTAGCTTCCAGAGGTCCTGCAGTAGCAGCAGAGCGAGCGAGAGCAAGAGCAAAGAAGCAGCACAAACGAGAGCAAGAGTGGAGCAGCTGCGCGACTGACTGCAAATAGCAGAGCAGAGCCGCAGCACGAAGTGGCTGCCGATGAAGTAACGACATGGGGGAGAGACGCCGTGGATGAAGTGGCCGGCGACGGTGCCTTCGATGGAGACCCGCCATGGCTTCTTGGTATCGAGCACCGGCAACCCCGTGAGATCAAATAAAAGATTAAATGCAGCGGTGAGTGTAGAACCTCCTTGGTGGCGCCGAGTTGGCCTCGGCTTCATCGGAGGAATTGGTGAGGTTGCTACGGTTCCGGTGGGGCAGGTCAAGACGGCGCTGTGGGATGGATGCGGCGCGATAGACGAGGCAAACATCAGGGAAGCTCCTTGGAGGTGGAGGAAGGGGCAGCTGACCTAGCGGGACGGCGAGATCGACCACGGATCCTCATCTAGTGCGGTGGATGAGGGACGGCGAGCTGTTGCGGTGGACGACGTCGTCGGGGAAGAGTCTCTGGCTGGGCGGCGGTCGGCAGGCCGACCGAGGAGCGTAGGGTTTCATGGGTTTTGGCGGCCTCGGTGTACGAATGGGGGGTGAAGGGGAATGTAGGGGGAGCCATGGCTTAGGGACGTGCTTGTCTGAAATGTAGGGTAAGTTACCAACATACCACCACCGGTTTTGACACTGCGACGTCGAGCCGACATATCCGGCTGAGGGGTAGAAGGAGGATTTCGCGTGTCTGGGCCGCGGGACCAATTTCAGATGAGGAGGGAGTTTTTGCGCGCGTCGAAATTTCGGGATAACTAGGCGCGGCGCGGGTTGAAGAGGCGGGAGTTTCAAAGCAGATGAGACAAAAGATACTCGAGCTTAAAATTTTGGGAAAACAAGGCACGGATTCCTTGTTTGGCAGAACAAACTTAACGTGTACAAAAAAACAATTCATACAAGACACAAGAGAGTCATGTCCCCTTTTATTATATTGCTATAAATGTCATTGAAAAAACTACAAGAAAAATGTAAAAAAATCAGGACAACAAGATTACCCTGTACAGTACCAAATCGATTCGCACTTCCCTCAACAACAGCAAAAAACAAATCAATTCCCACCAAAAGAAAGATTCATGTCCCTTTTTATATGATTAGAAATGCTAGGATCTCGAATTTCAATTTTTGAATCGATGTTATGTTGAATTCGAATATATCGTCAGGTGACCTTGCGGTTTATAATGGATGTAGTCCTACATTTTGATCTTCCATCATATATGAACATTTTACTCCACCCTATGAACATATATATTGTCGTCTACCATATGGACTAAATTTGAATCAATTTTCCTTATTTGAATATGATTGTTGTCAAGTTATACAATCATTTAAATATTATCTTGATAACAAAAAACATGCATATAGCAGTAATCATATTTCACTATAAACTACATGTAACATACGATCTCCAATTCAAATATTTGTATTCATTTTATGTTGAATTCAAATCAGAGTACATTGGTCTAGGTGGCGAGATTTTCGGGATAATCTAAACCTTGTTTTCATATGTATATAATTCTTGGCTGAATTGGGACAAGTTTTGGTATAAGCTTCTTGCAAAACCAGAGATTCTCTCAACAAGCCTCGTGGTTCCGAGAGGGAACATGTCACCTTTGTGTGTGAAACAATATACGTTGCCTCCCCCAGATTTTCTTTACAAAGGCAACATAGAACTATATGAGTGCCCTCTTAAATTTTGGAATTATTCCGGGTTCGTTTGGCCTTTTTTATACATTAATTGAGTTTCCGGACATTTAATGTGCATAATCCAAATTTGAACTGCAAGCACATGTTCCAGTGCACCAAAGTTGGTTGAAAAAACAAATGTGTGTCCTTGGGCGAATTCCTAGGTCCCATACAAGAAATGGGAATGAAATTCAAACATCTCGGTGTCGTGACTCGGCCGAGAACATTGAGAAACTTGGTTTTTAAATTCATGTAAATCCAAAACTCGCCTAGAAATCATGAAACTTGGCTTGGTGTCTTGTCATGGCACTAACATGATGTGGTAAAAAAATTGGGCCGATTTGAAACAAGATTTGGTATAAGTTTCTTGCAAACCGAAGCTTCTCTCAAGAAGGCTCGTGGTTCTGAGAGGGAACGTGTCACCTTTGAGTGTGAAACGATATACGCTGCCCCCCTTTGAGTTTATTTACAGAGGAAACATAGAACTGCATGAGTGCCTGGTTAAATTTTCGAATTATTCCGGGTTCATTTGGCCTTTTTTTATACATTAATTGAGTTTCTGGTCATTTAATGTGCATAATTCAAATTTGAACTACAAGCACATGCTCCCGTGCACCAAAGTTGGTTGAAAAATCACATGTGTGTCCTCATGTGAATTTCTAGGTCCCATGCAAGAAATGGGAATGAAATTCAAACATCTGGACATCGTGGCTCAGCCGAGAACATTGAGAAGCTTGGTTTTAAAATTCTTGTAAATACAAAGCACGTCTGAAAATCATGAAACTTGGCATGGTGTCATGTCATGGTACTACCATGCTGTGGTAAAAAATTGGCAGAATAGGAACAAGTTTTGGTATAAGTTTCTTGCAAGCCGGAGCTTCTCTCAAGAAGGCTCATGGTTCTGAGAGGGAACGTGTCACCTTTGTGTGCATAATTCAAATTTGAAATGCAAGCACATGCTCTAGTGCACCAAAGCTGGTTGAAAACTCACATGTGTGTCCTCGGGTAAATTTCTAGGTCCCATGCAAGAAATGGGAATGAAATTCAAACATCTCGGCGTCGTTGCTCGGCTGGAAACATTGAGAAACTTGGTTTTTCAATTCCTGTAAATCTGAAAGATGCATGAAAATCATGAAACTTGGCTTAGTGTCATGACATAGCACCAACATCCTATGGTAATTTTGTTGTCCGATTTGCGAAGGCGCGCACATCAACAATCAACAAAGTCATTTTGGAAAAAGTGATGTCACGTTACAATCGGAAACACAAGTATGATTGAAACCGTGGGCGTTCTATTTACCATTTACGTGCAGCCACGCGTCCCCTTTTTTTATTAGCTAGGAGGCGCCATGCAGTGTAGCTATTTGAGTACGGGAGGCATGCGATCAGACCCCTGCGCGTGCTTATCGAGAGGAGAGCCCTTTGACCTCCATCTATCGTCCACCTCTCTCCCAAGGTCTCCATTAATGGCGCCCGAGCCTCTGCTTAATTGTGTGGCAATGTTTCACTCGACTGAGATTTAAGAGAGAAAAAAGAAAATCCGAAAAGAAAATTTTGCACGGATCTTGATGTAAGATCCGACGGACCTATATAGCATCTACTGTGACTTATAGCAAGACAGATGAATATATATAAGGACGACGAGAGTGGATAATAATTGTCTTAAATAATTAGTAAGATAATTTAAAAAGCCATGTGCGGCTACGCCTGAAATACACAAGGGCAAAAGAATAAGGAAGACGCATACAACGATCTGTCTCGCTGATCTCTACTTCCTTTATGCGCTGCAGGTCGCGGAGACTAGTTCTCCCGGCGGGCTATGATATCTTTCATCAGTTTCATGCCCTTAATACGCTGCTTGGCAGCATCCATGGATTCCTCCACCAGCCTGTTGTGCTCGATGCGGGGCATGGCATTCCCGTCCATAAGTTTCTTGATGATGACGCCCGTCCTCTGCAACAAGGCAGCGGTCTCCTCCTCCTGCTTCACCCTTCCGGCAATCTTCGCCCTCAGCAGGTCGCACTCACCCGGAGCTTCGCATTTCCCTCCCCTAGTTGCCGGATGATGCAGGCAGCCTCGTCCTGCAACCTCGCCCAGCCGGAGATCTGATCCATCTGGCTATGGACCATCGCATGCATGCGCTTGTAAGAGTTCTCGCCTGCCCACGAGAAATTTTCCCAGGCCGCCACGGCGCGGCGGGACCTCCGTGCTGCTTCGACGGTGCAGCGGGACAGCTCTGCTGCTTCTGTGGCGTGGCCAGACCAGTCTGCTACATCGATAGCGCGGCAGGACCTCCGTGCTGCTCCGGCGGCACGGCGGGACCTCTTTGCTGCTACTGCTGCGCGGTTAGACATGTCGGCTGCTTTCACGGCGAGGCGGGACATCTCTCGTGCTTCGTCTTCCATGCTCACCTCTCCCTGGTGGAAATCTCTCGACCCAGAACTCACGCTGGCCATGGCTTGATTGACTTGATTGTTTTTTGTGGATGAGGAGTTGAGGAGGAATGTGCAGTCATCTTGGCATAGTAGTATTATAACCGAGTACTAGTAATATGCTCCTAAGTGGGAAACCGTTGAGGTTGTGATCGATGTGAACAGGTTTGCAATTAAATATAGCGTGGTAGTAGTAGTAATTTGGAATGTGACGAGACGCGCTCAAAATTTATTGACGGTTCTAGTTTCGAAGTGCGGCACTATTCCCGGATGGCGTAATGTGGGCACGTGTTCTCGGTCGTGGTGTAGCATATGCCATGGTACTAGTTCTTTTTCTACTGCTGTGTACGTGCAAGAACAGGCACCGTTGGATACATATCTTACGCTTGGCGTTCGACAGGAATAGCCTCGTGGCGAGCTATAGACTAGTCTTTTTTCAGACACATTACACCTATTTCTCGGGACTTCTCGCACGCACCATCACTGCTCCCTAGGTCGATGCCACCCACATACACTTGTACTCTGAGTTTACTATGTTATACAGGAAGAGAAGAGGTGCACGCACGCACTCGTCCTCTCTCACACACACATCTGTATATTGCTACGAATTGTAGTGTTCTCAACCATCCGATTGGCTCTATCATAGGTTTCATGTTGCTCCTTGGCCTTGAGATTGAGAAGTTTAAAACGAGGAGGCTAAGATGGAGGCGCGAGGTTTTGGTTAATGTGCGGGCCGCACACGGCACCAACACGACACGAGCTTCGTCTGCCTAGTGCGCATGCAGTCGGGTGAGTTGTCCAAGTATAGACACAACCAGGCCCTTGTTGATACCCGCGCCTCGACTTTGGCTGGTCATATTGGAGAGTAACATAGACTAGTTACTAGTCTATGTTACTAGTACCTTCATAGTGGGTAGTGTCATATATGTGATAACATAGTACTACATGTCTTCATTTATTACTTTGTAGACTCCTTTTGCATTGGAAAGCGCTATGTGATGGTAACATATTAGGCTAGTCATAGTGGGAGTAACTTAACTACTCCCTCCGTCTAGGTGTGTAAGTCACCTTACGAAAAATGAAATAAACCCAAAACACTTAGGCACGGTAATTAACTCCCTTCTCATTTCTTGTTTCATGACGTATCAACCAATAAGAGATGTGGGCCGTGTGTCGGTGTCAAAACCGGCGGATCTCGGGTAGGGGGTCCCGAACTGTGCGTCTAAGGCGAATGGTAACAGGAGGCAGGGGACATGATGTTTTACCCAGGTTCGGGCCCTATTGATGGAGGTAAAACCCTACGTCCTGCTTGATTTATTCTTGATGATATAAGTGTTACAAGAGTTGATCTACCATGAGATCAGAGAGTCTAAACCCTAGAAGCTAGCCTATGGTATGATTGTATGTTGTTCTACGGACTAAAACCCTCCGGTTTATATAGACACCGGAGGGGGCTAGGGTTACACAAGGTCGGTTACAAAGGAGGAGATATACATATCCGTATTGCATAGCTTGCCTTCCATGCCAAGTAGAGTCCCATCCGGACACGAGACGAAGTCTTCAATCTTGTATCTTCATAGTCCAATAGTCCGGCCAAAGGATATAATCCGGCTGTCCGGATACCCCCTAATCCAGGACTCCCTCAGTAGCCCCCGAACCAGGCTTCAATGACGATGAGTCCGGCGCACAGTGTTGTCTTCGGCATTGCAAGGCGGGTTTGTCTCCATCGTTCAAACGTTTGTAAAGCAGTGTCCGGTCCCATAAATGTATGGACCTCTTGGCTTCTGTGCCCAATAAGTGCTTTCTCCCATGTGTCGAATGAATACGAGGCGCCAGGGTGTTTTTACATTCACCCCCAAGCCAGATAAATAAATTGTCTATTAAAGGGATGGGGATCCTTAGATCCGATCCATACCATCCTCCCCCAGCGAGAATCCATCAGAGCGCGTTCCAGAAAGATCCATTCCAGCATGGCCGACCTCCGCAGCTCCTCCTCCCGCCCCCGAAGCCCTAAGCCCGGTGATTGGGAGAGGTGTTCAGCCCCACACAGTCGATTAGTCGAACTGCAGACTAAGTGATTCCTCCCTCCGGCGTATATGGTGCCTGTTCGAGCCGGGCTTGCCACCTACAATGGCGGGGAGCAAGAGGAGAGCTTTCCCGGCCCCTCTATGGCGGAACGGGTCTGCCTTGTTCCCTATTTGTTAAGGGGACTCGGATTTCCAATTCATCCATTCCTCCACGGGCTCCTGGAGTTCTACGGCCTCCAATTACACAATTTCACCCCGCCTCCATCCTACATATCGCTGGCTATGTTGCTCTCTGCGAGTTGTTCCTGGGCTGCGAGGCTCACTTCGAGCTGTGGAAAAGGCTATTTTGCCTCGTCCCTCGCACACAGAGGGGGTCACTTTATCAAGTGGGCGGAGCCGAAATATGGCGCATCGCCAATACCGGATATCTGTCCGGTACTCCGAAGAAGTCATCCGAAGACTGGCCTTCAGAATGGTTTTATATGGAGGACGTTCCCCTTCCGGACCCTGTTCGGCGGGGTCTTCCTGAGTTCAATAATGCTCCTCTGAAGAAACGCCGAAGTTGGCGCCCACGAAGCCCCCAGGTGGAAGACAATGGAGAAGTCCTCTATCTGATGAACCGGATTAAAGCACTGGCTCGATCAGGATTGACAGTAATCGAAGTTATGTCGATTTGCATAATGCGGGGAGTGCAACCACTTCAATATCGTGGGCACCCCTTGTGGTGTTTTAACGGGGCGGATGACGCCACCCGCTGCGGGCGTAAGGGTCCGGACAATGCTGCCGCTTTAGCGAAAATTCTGTCCCAATTGTTTAAGGGTGAGGAAGAGGAGTTCACCCGCATCAAGCCGCGGGATGGATTCTCCATGTACAATCCTCCAAGCTGGGTAAGTTATATCTCCCTACTCCTATTTTTCCCGCATTCTTTGTCGTAAGTATTCACCTTGCCACTTTGTGGCAGGAACTGCGAAAAGCCATAAAGGAGGTCAGCAGCCCTTCTCCACAACCAGAGGACCCTGACTGGGCCCTCGACTCCGGACTTGAGGAAGATTCGGTTATATTCGTGGAGCTGATAGACCGGCAGTTCTATCAGTTAAGCTGCGATGATGCCATGGTGGCCATTACGGCCGACTATCCCGGACTGCTCCCTGAATCGCACGTAAGAAAAAACAAAAATCCCAACTCCAAAACTAGGATCCCCTTTTAGACAATTCACCCACCATATACACATGGCATTTTTACGGGGAAGGCATTCGGGACGCCCTGCGAACCCGCAGCAACACGCCAACAAGAGGCACCAAGGCTGGGTAGGCCAAAAAGGAAGGCGGTCAGGACGGAGACGCCGACGCAAAGGTATGACAAACCCCGCTCCATGGTTGTCGTCTTTCTCGAAATATAATGATGCTCGTGTTTCTTTAACAGAAAAAACGCTCGCCGGAATATGTCCAACGATGTTACTAATCACGCTTCCACCAGCCGGGCACCAGGACCGGACATAGAGGTGGAAGCCGATATTGGGAGGGTGCCGAATAACCCCCCTACAGAGAATGCAAATAGATTATCCGCTACAAACTCAGAAGTGAAAAGCGCCATGAATCATAGGCGCCGCCGGGCCGTACTCCGTGACGCTTGTTTCTCACCAGAGGCATTTGATGCCTTCAATTCTGGAGAGGTGTATCTCCGAGCTGCTCAAGATGGTCTAGCCAGAGCCACGGATCAGTATGTAAAGGATGTACATGTAAGTAAATCTGACGATTTATATGTATCAGTAGCCCCTGAGACTTGAAACAGTTAGCCAAACTGATTTAAGGATCATCTTTATTGTGTAGGTTCTTACAGAGAAGATTACTAGCCTGTCACAGGAGCTAGAGGAATGCAAGACCCAACTGCGGGACACTGTTCCCGCATTGCAGGAACCGAAAAAGTCACCCGCTGGTAAGATTTACTTTAAAGAATGATGGTGACCATATAGTGTGCGGCGTGGCTGCAAATCTAACAATAGATGTTGCAGATGAATCCGGAGGACCAACATGTTATGCGACAGCTAGAGGCTGGCAAACGCGTGCTGACTGAGGTTAGGTGGGAGAAAACCAATCTCCAAGACGCCAATATCAAGCTGAGCGTGGAACTAAAAGACGTTCGAGCCCAGCTTGCAGACTCCAAGAAGGAGAATAAGCGGCTTCGGCGCGGAATTTTCAGTAAGTGCTTGAATGAATCCTTTTAAAGGAGTTCGGTGAAGAAGCCGACTAACAACGTTATATCTGTAGGTATGCTGACGGGTCGTCCCGCGAAGGAAATGCCCGGGTCTGCAGGTGATCTTCTATACGAGCTCTCACATCTGCACGAACAAGTTTGGCAGGTGGTGCAAGGTGTTGCCCATGCCTTGTGGCCATCCATCTCCCTGCTGGAGGGTGTTGCAGAGCTTACGGAGAAGCTCAAGGGAGCACGGCGGCGCTTCCGATTATGGAAGATATTGGCCTGCCGATAGGGTGCCAAAGAAGCCTGGGCCATGGTGAAGACGCGGTATACCAAGGCAGACCCAAATCACATGGCCGAGGTCGGACCTGTGGGGCCCGGCGGAAAAGAGATCCCCGTTAGCTTAGTTTATGGGCAAGTAGAATTAGCCGCAAAGTTTTCCGAACAGGATTGTAAGCTAGACCGCCTGTTAGATGGCATAGAAGAGGAATTTATTCAGTCTGCATGACTATGTAATTAAAGTGACATGTATAATGCCTTCTAGCCGGATTGTAGATCATTTGTCTTGGCGGACCTTTTCGCTTCAACCTCGGGACCCGATAGTCCAGAGTGTATCCGAATACCCACTCAGTTATATAAGAGACGGGGTATGCGTGGAGACCAGGCGTAGGGGTCATTAGTGCTTGAACAGACAAGTGCCCAACTAGTTATGTTATATTACATGGGTAGTAAGAAACATCTTGCAGGGAGAATAGTTCCGTTAAGGGTTCCTTTCCCTGGGTAAGCATGCCCTAAAGTGCATGTCCGGACTGCAATAGGAAACGCATGAAAAACATCTGGGGGCAGACATGGATAATAAACAAAAATCATCTTTTGTTCACCGACCAAATATTCCCTTAAGAACGCTAGCTTTCGGCTTCACCCAGTCTGAGGTACACATCCGGCTGACCCGGCAGTAACAATCGCAGAGGTGCTCCCCTTATGCCCTAGCCGAATTAACGGGAACGTAGGGCATAAATACAAGAGCCAGGCAACCCAGCTTGGCCAAAACTTAAGTCATATCGATGCATATAATGGCGAAAAAAGGTACATGCGGAAGCATGACACATGTGCGGGGCCTGAGGCCCAGATAAATAATTAAGCTTCTGTGAAAGAAGCCCCCAGGTATGATGAGCGCGGCTAGCGCATCTATAATGTGCAAGCGAGGCACAAGTTGGCCCTTGAAGGCCTAGAGAAAGAATAAAAGAAAGGAAGAAAGAAAAACAAGACAGATAATGTATATGCAAAAAATGGACAAAGGGAGGGGACGAACATAGAGTCCGGTGCTAGGCGTAGAATCTTCGGAGCCTGGCCGCGTTCCATGGGTTCGGCTCGAGTCGACTAGTCGATGCATCCCGCAGTCGGTACGCTCCACCGGTCAGAACTTGGTCAATAATGAAGGGACCTTCCCATTTGGGCTCGAGCTTGTTCTTTTTCTTATCCGGCAGGCGTAGAACTAGTTCGCCAACGTTATAAGTTTTGGCCCGTACTTCTCTGCTTTGGTATCTGCGAGCCTGTTGCTGATAAAATGCGGAACGGGCTTTGGCTACGTCGCGCTCCTCCTCCAGGGTGTCCAGACTGTCCTGCGATCGAGCTCGGCTTCTCTTTCTTCGTACATGCGCACTCGAGGTGAGTCATGAATTATGTCACAGGGCAAGACTGCCTCTGCGCCGTACACCATAAAGAAGGGTGTATATCCGGTACTACGATTCGGCGTGGTCCGCAGCCCCCAGAGTACGGAGTCGAGCTCCTCTACCCAGTGCGTGTTAGACTCCGTTAAGGAACGCACGAATCTGGGTTTAATGCCGCTCATTATAAGACTGTTTGCTCGCTCGACTTGGCTGTTGGTTTGTGGGTGATAGACTGAGGCATAATCGAGCTTGATGCCCATTTTGCTGCACCAGAGTTTTACCTCATCGACTGTGAAGTTTGTGCCATTGTTAGTGATGATGTTGTGGGGGATGCCATAACGGTGTACGACCCTAGATATAAAGTCTATCATTGGTCCGGATTTGGCTATTTTAACAGGTTTGGCCTCTATCCATTTGGTTAATTTATCCACCATAACCAGTAAGTATTTTTTCTTGTGGGTTCCCCCTTTAAGGGGTCCAACCATGTCAAGCCCCCATACCGCGAAGGGACATGTAATGGGGATTGTTTTGAGGGCGGTGGGTGGCATGTGGCTTTGATTTGCAAAGCGCTGGCAACCGGCGCAATGTTGGACCAAGTCCTGTGCATCTGCCCAGGCCGTTGGCCAATAGAATCTTGTACGGAAGGCCTTGCTTACAAGAGCCCAGGCTGCAGCGTGGTGACCGCCGAGTCCGGCGTGGATTTCTGCCAAAAGGTTCTGCCCTTCCTCTTCGGAGATGCACCTTTGAAGAACTCCGGTAGTGCTTTTTTTATACAATTCTCCCTCGTGGACCCTGTAGGCCTTAGATCGCCGCACTATCCAGCGTCCCTCGTTTTGGTCCTCCGGAAGTTCCTGCCTAGTTAGGTAGGCCAGGAATGGTTCTGTCCATGGGGCTATAATGGCCATTATTACGTGGGTGGAAGGTGTTATTTCGGTGGCGGAGCCTCCGATTGTGTCAGAGTGTTCGGTATCGGGCATTTTGGCCAGGTCCGTACTATTGTTACCGGTGTCCCCTTCCCATACTACGGAGGGCTTGAACAGCCTTTCCAGAAATATGTTGGGGGGACCGCATCATGTTTTGCACCGATGCGGGCAAGGATATCCGCCGCTTGATTGTTATTGTTTTCACGGGCCACATGGTGAAATTCGAGCCCCTCGAACCGAGCTGACATTTTTAGGACGGCATTTTGATAGGCCGCCATTTTTGGATCCTTGGCATCAAAGTCTCCATTTATTTGGGATATTGCAAGGTTTGAATCCCCACGCACCTCCAGGCGTTGGATGCCCATGGAGACTGCCATCTGAAGACCATGCAACAGAGCTTCGTATTCGGCTGCGTTGTTGGAGTTTGTATACAATATTTGTAGTACGTACTGAACGGTATCTCCGGTTGGGGACATTAGGACAACGCCAGCCCCTAGACCAGCCAGCATTTTAGAACCGTCGAAGTGCATGATTCAATTGGAGTATGCGCCGTACTCTTTAGGGAGTTCGGCCTCCGTCCATTCGGCGACAAAGTTGGCCAATAATTGCGACTTAATGGCTCGTTGAGGTTTGTATGTTATGTCGAACGGGAGGAGCTCAATGGCCCATTTAGCAATCCGGCCCGTAGCGTCGCGGTTGTTTATAATATCATTAAGTGGCACTTCGAGGCTACTGTAATCGAACACTCTTGAAAGTAGTGTCGCAGCTTCCGGGATGCCATGAATACCGCATAGGCTATCTTTTGATAATGTGGGTACCGTGATTTGCATGGAGTGAGGACAGTGGATACATAGTATACCGGCTTTTGAAGAGGGAATTTATGTCCGTCAGCTTCTCGTTCGACGACGAGCACTGCGCTTACAACTTGATGAGTTGCCGCAATGTACAACAGCATTGGTTCGCCGATGTTTGGCGCGGCCAGGATTGGGTTGGTTGCCAAAATGGCCTTTATTTCTTCCAATCCGGCTGTGGCAGCGTCCGTCCACTCAAAGTGTTCGGTGCGCCGAAGGAGGCGATAAAGGGGTAAAGCCTTTTCTCCTAAGCGGGAGATAAAGCGGCTTAGAGCCGCCACGCATCCAGTTAACTTCTGGATTTGTTTGAGGTCTGTTGGGGTAGCCAACTGTGACAAAGCTCGGATTTTGGCCGGATTAGCTTCAATACCTCTACTGGAGACAATGAAACCCAGGAGCTTTCCGGCTGGTACGCCGAAAACGCATTTTTCCGGATTGAGCTTGATGTCGTATGTTCGGAGGTTGTCGAATGTGAGCCTCAAGTCGTCTATCAAAGAGTCGACGTGTTTGGTTTTGACGACCACATCGTCTACGTATGCCTCTACTATTTTGCCGATTTGTTTCTCCAGACATGTCTGAATCATGCGCTGATATGTTGCGCCGGCGTTTTTCAGCCTCCAAAAGGCATTGTGTTGAAATAGAAGGGACCGTATGGTGTGATGAATGCCATTGCGGCTTGGTCGGACTCCGCCTGGTAACCGGAGTATGCGTCAAGGAAACACAATGACTCGTGTCCTGCGGTAGCATCGATAATTTGGTCGATGCGGGGGAGGGGGAGGGGATCCTTTGGGCAAGCTTTATTGAGGTCCTTGAAATTGACACAAAGGCGCCAGGATTTATCCTTCTTTGGTACCATCACCAGGTTTGCTAGCCAGTCCGGGTGGTTTATCTCTCTGATGAATCCGGCCTCCAGTAACTTGGCTAGTTCCTCTCCCATGGCCTGTCTCTTAGGTTCGGAGAAACGCCGAAGAGCTTGCTTGACTAGCTTGAATCCCTTTAGGATATTGAGGCTATGCTCGGCCAGCCTGCGTGGGATTCCTGGCATGTCTGAGGGGTGCCAGGCGAATATGTCCCAATTCTCGCGCAGGAACTCTCGTAGTGCGGCGTCCACGGCGGGGTTTAACTGTGCCCCGATGGAGGCTGTTTTTGTAGGGTCCGTTGGGTGGACTTGGAATTTGACTATTTCATCCACTTGTTTAAAAGAGGTGGACTTGGATCTCTTATCGAGTATCACGTCATCCCTGTCCACTGTGGAGCGTAGCGTGGTTAATTCCTCGGCCGAGAGGGCTTCGGATAATGCCTCGAGGGCCAGTGCGGCTGTTTTGTTTTCGGCGCGGAGTGCTGTGTCCGGATCACTGGCGAGGGTGATGATTCCGTTGGGCCCGGGCATTTTGAGCTTCATGTACCCATAATGGGGTACGGCTTGGAAGATCGTGAACGCCTCACGTCCTAAAAGGGCGTGGTATCCACTGCTGAACGGGGCCACTTGAAATGTAATTTCTTCGGACCTATAATTCTCTGGCGTACCGAATACCACATCTAGTGTGATTTTCCCAGCGCATCGTGCCTCCCGACTGGGTATGATTCCCCTGAAGGTTGTGCTACTTTGCTCAATGCGGTTCCAGTCTATTTCCATTTTTTGAAGAGTTTCCTCATAGATGAGGTTTAATCCGCTGCCGCCGTCCATGAGTACTTTGGTGAGTCGAAAGCCGTCCACAATTGGACTGAGGACCAGTGCGGCTGGTGCTCGGGCTGTTCGGAATTTAGGTTCATCACTGGCATTGAAGGTAATAGCCGTGTCACTCCATGGATTTATTGCTGCTACGTGGCAGATTTCGGCCATGCTGCGGAGTGTTCGCTTGCGCCTATTATTTGACGCAAAGGTCTCAAAGACTGTTAACACCGTATTGTTATCCACGGGATGTGCTCTGTGGCATTTGGGATAAGAAGATCCTCACCACTTTTGGCCACCTGCCGGAGTATCCAACATGCTCTAAGGCTGTGCGTTGGTATTGTATCCGCCGTACTATGAATTTTGCAGGGTTCATTAAGCCATCCCTCCAGTACGGTTCCATGCCCTGTAGAGGGTTTTTGTTTCTTTGCAACTAGCTCGGGTGTCTTATGATAGTGCACCCTTTTACTTCGGACTAGGTGTGTATTCGGAGCCGGATTATCCTAAAATTTTGTTTCGGTTTTCCAGGCGTTTTCCATCGCACAGTACTTTCGTACTATGGACGCCAAGTCAGCGAAGCGTGATATGTCACGGCGACTTAAGGCGTTAAGGATTCCCTTGTCCGTGCAATTATTGCAGAAAAGTGAGACTGCATCTTCCTCGCGACAGTCCTTAACCTTGTTCATCACAAGGAGGAATCTGGCCCAATAATGATGTACTGTTTCATGGGGCTCTTGCCTGATGTGGGAAAGATCGTTTATGTCTGGGTGGGTGGGTGGATTTGAGTCCGAACCCCTACCCGATCTGAGACCCAGGGGCCGAGGAGTTTCCAATCTTGGAAGTTCGGGTTCCGGAGTGTTACCCGATAAGTCTGGCCCGCTGCCTGATTCTAGGTTCAGGGCTTGGGTGATGTCCTCCCGTAAGCGGGTATCCGGCTCGGAGAGCTCAGGAATCCGGACATAGTTAGTCCTCAAAATAGAGGAAGAGTTGCCGCATTGTTCCTCCACCACCGCAACGTGATGGGTGACCGATGGAGAGTTAATCTCCCTTTGATCGGGTTTAAGCCCAATCCGATCATAGTCCGTAGCGACTCCCAAGGCGGCGATGCGATCCAAGAGTTCGTTTAGGGAAGAGAGCTCCATTGGATCCATCTGCTCGGCGACTTCCGAGCCGACGTGGAGGCTGTTTTTGATGACCCGAGAAGTCATCGTCGGTGCAGCGGCCGAACAGGCAGTCATGACGAAACTGCCTAGCCGGAGAGTTTGGCCGACAGCCAGAGCTCCCCCGGCGGTAATGTTGCTTTTAACAACGAGACGAGGCATCCTTCCTTACGGCGACGTCACAGAGGAACTCTCAATGAAAGCACCAATGTCGGTGTCAAAACCGGCGGATCTCGGGTAGGGGGTCCCGAACTGTGCGTCTAAGGCGGATGGTAACAGGAGGCAGGGGACACGATGTTTTACCCAGGTTCGGGCCCTCTTGATGGAGGTAAAACCCTACGTCCTGCTTGATTTATTCTTGATGATATGAGTATTACAAGAGTTGATCTACCACGAGATCGGAGAGGCTAAACCCTAGAAGCTAGCCTATGGTATGATTGTATGTTGTTCTATGAACTAAAACCCTCCGGTTTATATAGACACCGGAGGGGGCTAGGGTTACACAAGGTCGATTACAAAGGAGGAGATATACATATCCGTGTAGCCTAGCTTGCCTTCCATGCCAAGTAGAGTCCCATCCGGACACGAGACGGAGTCTTCAATCTTGTATCTCCATAGTCCAATAGTCTGGCCAAAGTATATAATCTGGCTGTCCAGATACCCCCTAATCCAGGACTCCCTCACCGTGCATGCTTTTAATGACTCGAGACAAACAAACATGACATGCAGTGGTTAGTTCATTGCATGCAATGCTATTAATTAGCAAAAAGACATTAAGTTCTCTCATTTTTCCCTCCGCCTTGGTCGCGGTGCACAACCTTAGATAACTTAGACTACCCACAGTGGGAGTAACATAGATGGTAACATCACACTTATCTAGACAAAATAGATGATGTGGCATGTAATTAATGAAGAAAGAGAGGCATGTGGTAACATAGCTAGTTACAATAACATCACACATATCAAGAAAAGATGAGTCTACAACCTAATAAATGAAGTGATGCATGACACAACACATATGTTACTACCCACTGTGGAGGTAGTAACATATGCATGTTACTACTCTAAGTTACTCCCCACTATGACTAGTCTTAGACTACCCACAGTGGGAGTAACATAGGTACTAACATCACACATATCTAGATAAAATAGATGATGTGGCAAGCAATAAATGAAGAAATAGAGGCATGCGGTAACATAGCTAGCTAGTTACTACTAGTATGGGTGACATCGCACATATCATGGCAAGATGAGTCTATATGCTAATAAATGAAGTGTTGCATGTTACCATTCATATGTTACTCCCCACTACAGAGGTAGTAACATGACCATGTTACTACTATATGTTACTACTGATTGTGGTTAGTCTTATACACCTATACGGAGGGAGTAGTAACATAGCGCACGTCGAGAAAATTCTGCTTATGTGGCAAGTAATTAATAAGAGGTGGTAACATAATATGTTACTGTAACATAGCACTTTCCAAGATAAGATAAATGAAGCCATCTATGATACTACTATTAGGTTATTTTGCATTATGAAGGTAATAACTTAGACTAGTGGCATATGCATAACACTAGTCTAAGTTACTCCCCACTCTCTATTTGCCTCTCTCCTCATTAATTACTTGCCACCTCATCATTTTTGCTTATGTGGCATCTATGTTACTACCTATGTTACTCCCACTATGACCAGCCTCATGCACAGAGAAATTAGGATCGGAGGGAGTACTACTAGTAGTACTACTTTGATATGTCGCGTCAACTCGCACAAGTATGCAACACTTCCTGAAGAAACAAGCATATAAGATGTTATACTTACTTCTTATAAGCAGTTATACTTCTTACCCAAAGGATCTTTATATCCAAAAAACACAAAATATCCTTTCGACAATTGGAAATTACTTTAACTGCTGGTCTGATGTCGAAGTAATTGCTACATCGCCACCAAATCCCACCATCTCTTAAGCTAAAGTAGACCGAGCTAACCCCTATATTAGCATATTACTAAGATAAACAGAAGGCACTGTAGAATCATTTAGGACGTGAGCTTGTCAATCTGAATGTGGAGGGACACCAGCTTAACCCTGATACGTCTCCATCGTATCTACTTTTCCAAACACTTTTGTCCTTGTTTTGGACTCTAACTTGCATGATTTGAATGGAACTAACCCAGACTAACGCTGTTTTCAGCAGAATTTCCATGGTGTTATTTAAGTGCAGAAACAAAAGTTCTCGGAATGACCTGAAACTTCACAGAACATCTATTCGGAAATAATAAAAAATCCTTGCAAAAGATGAAGACTAGGGGGCCCACCACCTGTCCACGAGGGTGGGGGCATGCTTGCCCCCCTAGGGCGCGTCCCCTACCTCGTGGGCCCCCTGGAGCTCCTCCAACCTCAACCCCAACTCTATATATTTGCTTTCGGGGAGGAAAAAATCAGGGAGAAGAATTCATCGCGTTTTACGATACGGAGCCGCCGCCAAGCCCTAAAACCTCTCAGGAGGGCTGATCTGGAGTCCGTTCGGGGCTCCGGAGAGGGGAATATGTCGCCATCATCATCATCAACCATCCTCCATCACCAATTTCATGATGCTCACCGCCGTGCGTGAGTAATTCCATCGTAGGCTTGCTGGACGGTGATGGGTTGGATGAGATTTATCATGTAATCGAGTTAGTATTGTTAGGGTTTGATCCCTAGTATCCACTATGTTCTGAGATTGATGTTGCTATGACTTTGCTATGCTTAATGCTTGTCACTAGGGCCTGAGTGCCATGATTTCAGATCTAAACCTATTATGTTTTCATCAATATATGAGAGTTCTTGATCCTATCTTGCAAGTCTATAGTCACCTATTATGTGTTATGATCCGTTAACCCCGAAGTGACAATAATCGGGATACTTACCGGTGATGGCCGTAGTTTGCGGAGTTCATGTATTCACTATGTGTTAATGCTTTGGTCTGGTACTCTATTAAAAGGAGGCCTTAATATCCCTTAGTTTCCATTAGGACTCCACTGCCACGGGAGGGTAGGACAAAAGATTTCATGCAAGTTCTTTTCCATAAGCACGTATGACTATATTCGGAATACATGCCTAAATTACATCGATGAATTGGAGCTAGTTCTGTGTCACCCTAGATTATGACTGTTACATGATGAACCGCATCCGGCATAATTCTCCATCACTGATCCGTTGCCTACAAGCTTTCCATATATTGTTCTTCACTTATTTACTTTTCCGTTGCTATTGCTATCATCACTACAAAAACCAAAAACACTACTTTTGCTATTGTTACCTTTTGCTACCATTACCGCTACTATCATATTACTTTGCTGCAGATATTAAGTTTCCAGGTGTTGTTGAATTGACAACTCAGTTGCTAATACTTGAGAATATTCTTTGGCTCCCCTTGTGTCGAATCAATAAATTTGGGTTGAATACTCTACCTTCGAAAACTGTTGCGATCCCCTATACTTGTGGGTTATCAAGACTATTTTCTGGCGCCATTGCCGGGGAGCATAGCTCTATTTTTTGAGTCACTTGGGATTTATATCTGCTTATCATTATGAAGAACTTGAGAGATCCAAAAACCAAGATTTATCCCTCAACTATGAGGGGAGGTAAGGAACTGCCATCTAGCTCCGCACTTGATTCACCTTCTATTTTGAGTATGCTTGCGACACCTAAACCTGCTTCGGCTATTCGTTCTGATATGTCGCATGCTATTGATGATGCCACTTCTTCTATGCATGATACTTATGATGAGACTACTTCTGCACTTGATACTATTGTGCCACTTGGTCAATTTCTTGATGAACAACTTGCTAGGGTTAGAGAGAATGAAAATATTGAATCTGATAATACTGATGAAAGTGATGATGAAGACTTGCCTGTTATTTCTAAGGGTTATGTTTTTGATAAAGAAGCTTCTTTAGCTATTTTAGCTTGCAAAGATAGTTATGAACTTAAGAGGTTATTAGCTAAGTGGAATAAGCAATCTCTAATTGCTAGGATGAAACCTGACCCTGCTTTTGCTACTTCACCTATCTTTGTTACTGATAAGGATTATGAATTCTCTATTGATCCTGATATAATTGCTTTGGTTGAATCTGATCCTTTTCATGGCTATGAATCTGAAACTGTTGTGGCACATCTTACTAAATTAAATGATACAGCCACCCTGTTCACTAATGATGAGAGAACTCGCTACTTTTATATACTTAAAATATTTCCGTTCTCATTAAACGGTGATGCTAAGATATGGTTTAATTCTCTTGATCCTAGTTGTGTGCGTAGTCCCCAGGATATGATTTATTACTTCTCTGCTAAATATTTCCCTACTCGTAAGAAACAAGCTGCTTTAAGGGATATATATAATTTTGTGCAAATTCAAGAAGAGAGTCTCCCACAAGCTTGGGGGAGGCTTCTCCAATTACTTAATGCTTTGCCTGATCATCCTCTTAAGAAAAATTAAATACTTGATATCTTTTATAATTGACTAACCGATGCTTCCAGAGATTACCTGGATAGTTGTGCTGGTTCTGTTTTCAGGGAAAGAACACCGGATGAAGCTGAAATTCTATTGAATAATATGTTGACAAATGAAAATAATTGGACACTTCCTGAGCCTGTTCCTAAACCAACTCCGAAGAAGAGAGGTGTTCTATTTCTTAGTCCTGAAGATATGCAAGAGGCAAAGAAATCTATGAAAGAAAAAGGTATTAAAGCTGAAGATGTTAAGAATTTACCTCCTATTGAAGAAATACATGGTCTTAATTTACCGCCTGTTGAAGAAACATATGATCTTAATCCATTACCTATTGAAGATACTCATGGTCTTGATAACCCGACACAGGTAGTAAAGGTAAATTCTCTCTATAGATATGACAAAGCTGAAATTCCATTTAGTAAGTTTGCTAGCCCATGCTTAGATGAGTTTGATAAATTTATGGCTAAGCAAGAAGACTTCAATGCTTATTTTGGTAGACAATTGAAATACAATTCAAATATGCTTGAACACTTGGGTGATTATATAGCCAATGTTAAAGGTGAACTTAAACTTATTAGTAAATATGCTTCTATGGTTATCACTCAAGTAGAACAAGTACTTAAAGCTCAAAATGATTTGCTCAATGAATTGAATAGTAAGAATAATGATTATGCTGTTAGAGTGGCTACTAGAACTGGTAGAATGACTCAGGAACCTTTGTCCTGAAGGCCACCCTAAGAGAATTGAGCAAGATTCTCAGAGAAATAATGTAGATGCACCTAGTCCTTCTAATAGGAAGAAAAAAATGATAGGACTTTGCATCCTTCTAGTGAACCTATTACTAAAACACCTGAGAATCCAAATGATATTTCTATTTCTGATGCTGAAACACAATCTGGTAATGAACCTAAAACTAGTGATAATGTTAATGATAATGTTCATGTTGATGCCCAACCTAGTAAGATAATGATATAGAAATTGAACCTGCTGTTGATCTTGATAACCCACAATCAAAGAATCAACGTTATGATAAGAAAGACTTTGTTGCTAGGAAACACGGAAAGGAAAGAGAGCCTTGGGTTCATAAACCCATGCCTTTTCCTCCCAAGCCGTCCAAGAAAAAGGATGATGGGGATTTTGAGTGCTTTGCTGAAATGATTAGACATATCTTTTTGTGTATGCGATTAACTGATATATGCTTAAAATGAATCCTTATGCTAACTTCTTGAAAGAAATTGTTACTAATAAAAGAAAGATACCGGAATCCAAAATTTCCACCATGCTTGCTAATTATACTTTTAAGGTTGGAATACCGCAGAAACTTGGAGATCCAGGAGGACCCACTATACCATGCTCCATTAAAAGAAACTATGTTAAACTGCTTTATGTGATCTTGGAGCCCGTGTTAGTGTTATGCCTCTCTCTTTATATGATAGACTTGATTTGAATAATTTGACACCTACTGAAATATCTTTCCAAATGGCTGATAAATCAACTGCTATACCTGTCGGTATTTGTGAGGATGTGCCTGTTGTAGTTGCAAACGTTACTATTTTAACGGACTTTGTTATTCTTGATATTTCCGAGGACGATAGTAGGTCTCTTATTCTTGGAAGACCCTTTTTGAATACTGCAGGGGCTGTTATTGATTGCACTAAAGGCAATGTCACTTTTCATGTTAAAGGTAATGAGCATACGGTACACTTTCCGAGGAAACAACCTCAAGTTCATAGTATCAACTCTATTGGAAAAATTCCATTGATTATATTTGGAGGTTTTGAATTTCCTCTTCCTACTGTCAAGAAGAAATATGATATTCTTATTATTGAGGATGTGCATATCCCCGTTGAGGCAACATAGTGTTATTCGAAATTTCTCCGGTTCCATGTTATTCGGAATGAGTTCATTAACAAGACTTGATCAACCTTGTTAGTGGATTCCTTTTGATGATCATGAGATGGATGAAACTAGAAGGCACAACCTTCTGTACCCTACTTTTACTTCCTGTTATTTATATTAAATAAAATAAAAATAGTATTTTCTGTCTGTTATCTAAATTATCCATGCAATATAAAAATACCCCGAAAATAAAAGTTCTCCAAATGCCCTGAAATTTAAATATGATTTTTTCTGGAATATTTGAGAATATTTGGCGCTGAGAACACATCAGGAGGAGCTGGCACCTGGCCACGAGGGTTAGAGGTGCGCCCTACCCCCTGGGCACGCCCCTGCCTCGTGGGCCCACGGTGGCCCTCCTCCACTTATCCTTTTACCCACACACTCCTTCTTCCTCCCACAAACACGAATACCCAGCTCAAACCCGAGTCCAAGGTCATTTTGCTGCCATTTTCGATCTCCTTGCTCAAAGCACCTCTCACAAAACTGCTTGGGGAGATTGTTCCTTGGTATGTGACTCCTCCATTGGTCCAATTAGTTTACGTTCTAGTGCTTTATTCATTGCAAATTTGTGCTACCTAGGTGACCATGTTCTTGAGCTTGCATGTCAAATTCATATGGTTCCAAGTAGTTTTGATGCATGATATAGGCTCTAGGCACTTGTAGGAGTAGTTGCTATCGATATTATTGAGTTTGGCTTACTTTTATTTTGAAGTTACAAAAAAATTTCAGAAATTTTTCAGAGAAAGAAATATGCTTAGGAAAATGTACCAAGGTGGTTCTTCAAGGAAGCAAGGACCCAGGCTTGCAATGCTTGATGCTGATGAAGAGCCACCAAGAGACGCTCCAGTGCGTCCTTGTGAATGGCCTTCGGAAAACTTTATGGATCGAGCAGGGATTAAGGAAGACTTTAACGCATATTTGCGTAACACTGATCTTGTGAGTTTCGAGGAAGAGAAGTGCAACCAGTATCACTATCTCACTAGTTCCTTTGTGAGGAGGTTTGAACTTTCATCTTCACGTAATTCTCCAACTGTCCTGTTTGATCTTTATGAAAATTCTTACACTATGGACTTAGAGAATTTTACCACTGCTTGCAAACTTCCACAATGGGATAGTGTCAGGGAACCTCGCAAATCTGAATTTAGAGATTTTCTTGCTAGTATAACTATGGGGGAATATAGAGATATAACACAAGCCACCATAGGGAGCATTCACTTTCCTGCTATACATTATTTTGCTCTCTTTATAGGCAGATGCATTAATGGTAAAGATGAGGCGTGTCACATGTGTGTCCCTGACCTCAGTATTCTTAGGAGTGCTGTGTTAGGAGATAAATCTTATAATTTGGGAGCCATTGTTGCACGTAGGTTGCATCTTAATAGATTTAATGGAGATTTCTTTGGTGGAATTTATGCAACCCGCATAGCTAATTTTCTTGGTATAGCCATACGTGAAGATGATATTGAGTTGCCCCTGCTTATTTGGATTATAATGCTATGGTTCACCACCAGTTTCTTAAGAGGAGTGAATCACCTCTCCAGTATCGACTAATCTTTGAAAGACGGCGTGCTATCCATATTACTCTCCTTGCTCCTGCTTTCTTTGATTATCAGGCAAAAGGAAGATATGTTATTACTAGAGAGGAGGCATATGAGTACGAGAGGAGAGCGGAGGCCGCTCGTCGCCACACTGCAGCTCAGGAGGCGATAGCCGCTGCACTCACTACGACCCCAACTACTATTATGGATATCCGCCAGGCCAGTCGTGGCCATAGACCAACTTAGGCCAAAAGCCTAAGCTTGGGGGAGTACGTATTTCTCATCGACATTATATTTATGTTCACACACTCATTGCTAGATGTTGGTGCTCATACTTTTTCATTGTATCATCCATGCTAGTTTATTTTCCTTTTTATGCTTTCTTCTTGTGTGTTTGATAAACCGTAAGAAAAACAAAAAAAATAGTTGTAGCTTTTAGCTAGTTTTAATTTCCATGCTTGTAGTAGTAATTAAAAAGAAAACCCAAAAAGATTTCATGTTCTTCTTTTGCTTGTTGGGAGCTTTCCCGTGTAAATAGTTTTATTTCTTTTCTTTTCTTTGGGGGTCGATAGGGAGAAGACCATGATTAAATTGTTGAAATTGCTCTTATATGCATAATTGTTGATCTGACAAAAGACCCCATATTGCCTTGTCTTCTCCTGTTTATTGAATGCTTGCAGATTCCAGCTTACTCCAATGCACGTGCACTATTATTATTATTCACATCATTTGGTCGTGCAAGTGAAAGGCAATTATGACGATATATGATGGACTGATTGAGATGAGAAAAGCTGGTATGAACTCGACCTCTTTTGTTTTTGTAAATACAATTAGTTCATCATTCCTGATTCAGCCTATTATGAATAAACATGTGTGCAATGACAACTAGAGATCATAGTTTCTTGTGCCATGCTTGATTAGCTAGGAGCTTATAATGGTTTACCTTGCGTGCCAACATGCTATTAAAATGGTTGTGATGTGGTATGATAGGGTGGTATCCTCCTCTGAATGATTTAAGTGACTTGACTTGGCGCATGTTCATGCATGTAGTTGAAACAAAATCAACATAGCCTTCACGATATTTATGTTCATGGTGGATTATATCCTACTCAGGCTTGCATTCGGTGTTGATTAATTTTAATGCATGTTCATGACTGTTTGTCGGAGTAATGGGCCACGGGTAGGCTAACCCGAGGCCCAAAACATTTCAAGACATCGGGGCTGACTGTGCCCCTCGAGACGTCAGATGAAGAGCCGCCTTCTCGAGGGCGGCAGAAGAAACAGTTGGCTGCCCGCTTGCAGCCGAGTCCTGGAGGCGAGGTCACGACCGGCCGACTCCCCGCCTGGCGGCTTCCAGAGAAGCCGGCCACGGGGAGTCGGCCCACGGCACCAACAAGGCCCATGCCCTCATTAGGGGGGATCGGACAAGGAGTGGCAATAGTGAAGCCCACTCCCTCCCCTTTTCTAGGAGATGGCTAGGCCACAGTGCGCTGTACCAACAGAGATCTCCGTCTGGTGCGGCACTATTGCCATGCCATCCCTAACATCAGCAACAGTGGGCGGAGTCCTGTACCCACGATGGCCTGTCAGTACGGTCCACAGACGACGGGCCCTACCGGTCAGCGAGAGTCCAGAAGACGGCAAGAGCGCCACCAGTCGGACCCGTTAGGAGCCGTCCCCTGGGAGTCGGCCTGCCTCTCCCATGGGTTCACGGCGCCATCAACCAGACGAGACAGGGAGTGGCTACAGTGATCACCCGCCAGACGGCGGGGCTGTAGCCACGACCCCATGACCAAGCCTGCATCATTAGAAGCACGGCTACAGTAATCAGCAGCCGGCAAGACCCACAAGCGGCGGGTATGGCCTGTCGGCTCCGTACCAGACCAGTCGGCGGGCCCCAGAAGTCGGTGGAAGGGCCGGCAGGCGAAGAGACTGATGGCTGGGCCCTACGCCTAGTCAGTTTACCATTGTACCCCCGGGGGGGTAGGCCTATATAAACCCCCCAGGGCACCCATGCAAAGGGTTCCGATCCATTAGAACTAGACCAGATCATAGAAGGAGGAGAGGGCTAGCCCTGCCTTCTCCTACTTTCAGCATACAACTCGAGGAGCGCCCTTGTATTCACTTTGCCTTAGTGATCATGCGGAGACCCCGCAGAGCAGGACTAGGGGTGTTATCTCCTAGGAGAGCCCCGAACCTGGGTAAAGTACGCCGGCTTTCCTGTCCACGCCTCATCCCGTTTCCAGGAACCAGCGATGTTCTACTAGCCCCCACCATGATAAGCCATCCATTGGCATATGTCGCACCCAACCCCCGACATTTCGTGCCCACTGTGGGGCCAGGTGCACCGCGTCCGGAGACCTGTTACGGGAACCCTTTTCCTCCCTAGCGAGCGCAGCCAACCCAGCACGCCAGACGAGGTCTGCGCTGACGTGATGCATGGCACTGAAATCGCCTGCGCGGCCAGTTGCCTCGCCAATCTTGTCGGCGAGGTCCGCCTCTCCGATGAGCCCGCATCCGACGCGGGCACAGGCGGCCCCGAGAGCCTCCTCACGGGCCTCCTCAATCAACTCCATGTCGCCAGCGAGCCAGCTAGGGACTTGGAGTCTGTAGGCTCCACCGATCCAATGTTGGTCGACTCTGACACCGCGTCGCTTGACACGTTCCCCACCAATGTGGTGGTCTACGACGAGCCGCTCCCTTGCGCAGAGAGCAGCAGAAGCATAGCCACGGAAGTGCTTGTCATTGATCATGGCGAGCACTTCGGCGGGGGTGATTATGACCCGCTCAACGTGGCGCTGCAAGATCTGGCAGCGCCCATTCCCGAAGATGCCGACACCGAGACACTGGAGGCACGCCGCCTTCAGCTAGTCGAAGGCGCCAAGAAGCTGGCCAGCATGAGACGCCTATCAGAGGCCTACCAGCGCGAGATGGACCGCGCTGTGGGTGGCACGCCGGCTCCAGCTGGACCTAGCCGCCTTGGCGCGGTCCGGTAGCGCGGCGTGGCCATCGCCGACCTGTTCGGGGCAAATCGCCCCGTTTACGCCACGCCCGCAGAAAACATCCAAGCTGCCCAGGCGGCAGCGGACGAGCTGGAAAAATTCGAGGGCGAATAATGTTGCTTGATGACAGAGCGCGTACAGCGAATCCTTGATGCGGCCGCAGAGCAGAACGAGGCCGGCTGCCGCACCAGCAGAATGATGACATGCCTCCCCGCTGAGACCAAGATGCGACGTCTCGGACGCCGACTAGTGGCGTCTGTGGAAGAAAGGACAAGGAGCCGGCTGCCAACCGCAGTCGGACTCACATCACCATAGAGCGCGACCAAGACGGTCGCCCAAGAACAGTGGAACGACAGGATGACTATCCGCCTCCTCCCCCTCGCAGAGAAAGGCGAGTCTCCCCGCCGCCTGTTGATCACCCGACGCTCAGCGACCGCCTTGGTCGCTGAGAGGGAGTCGGAGAGAATGACGCCCGCCACCGGATCGACCCCCTCCATCGATCCCTAGCGCTTGAAGAAGAAGATGAGTTGGGTCCGCCGTGTTTTGGCCCCCACATTCGAGACGAGCCCTTCCCCAAAGGGTTCACTCTCCCAAGAGACACGCCCAAATACACCGGCTCCGTGAAGCCGGAAGACTGGCTGGTCGACTACTCCACGACCGTCAGCATAGCAAACGGCAACAAGCGTGTTGTTGCCGTGAAGTACGTTCCGCTCATGCTCCAGGGCACGGCCCGAACATGGCTAAACAGCTTAAGGCCCTGCAGCATCAACAGTTGGGTCGACTTCACCGACGCCTTCGTCCGCAACTTCACCAGCATGTACAAGCGGCCACCCAAACCTCGCCAGCTCTCCTTGTGCGTGCAAGGCCCCAACGAGTCAACTCGTGACTACCTCACGCGCTGGGCCGAGCTCCGCAACTCCTGCGAGGGCGTGCATGAGGTGCAAGCCATTGAGTACTTCACTGCAGGATGCCAAGAGGGCACCCTCCTCAAGCACAGGCTTCTCTGCGATGAGCCGGAGACCCTTGACAAGCTGCTGATCATAGCAGACAAATATGCCACGGCCGACTCCTCCATGAAGACGGAGATCCAAGTTAGTGCGACAGGCAAGGTGGCTCCTTAGGCTCCTCGAACCCTGGCTGGAGACACCAGTCGGCGTCAACAGCAGAACGACCACAAGCGCAAAGCCCTACAGCTAGCTTCCACCAGTCGACAGGTGGCGACAGTCGAAGACGAGCAGCCGGAAGGGTAGCTCCCTCCCAAACGCCAGAAGGGCGGCAAGCCCAACTGGCAGCTGGCTTTCTCATATGAGCAGACTTTGGATGGACCCTGCAAATTCCATAGTGGCGCGAAGCCGTCCAACCACACCACTCAGAAGTGCCACTGGCTCACCAGGATCGCCAAGGGAGATGGCCTTTTGCCTCCCCCACCTGCTGGGCAGCCGCCTCCTCCTCTGCTCCAGCAACCGGCGGTCAGACCAGTTGGCGCGATACATGACGAGTACCCAAAAGAGCATGGAGCCTATGTCGTGTTCACCAGCGTGGCCGATGATCAACGCAGCAGGCGGCTGTAGCAGCAGGAGGTGAATGTAGTAGCATCTGATGCACCAGAGTTCATGCATTTGTCTGAGAAGCCCATCAGCTGGAGTAGAGCTGAACACCCGGAAGTAACGTCCAAACCCAGCTCCTATGCCTTGGTTTTGGACGCCACTATCGGTGTCAAAACCGGCGGATCTCGAGTAGGGGGTCCCAAACTGTGCGTCTAGGCGGATGGTAACAGGAGGCAGGGGACACAATGTTTTACCCAGGTTCGGGCCCTCTTGATGGAGGTAAAACCCTACGTCCTGCTTGATTAATATTGATGATATGGGTAGTACAAGAGTAGATCTACCACGAGATCAGAGAGGCTAAACCCTAGAAGCTAGCCTATGGTATGATTGTCGTTCGTCCTACGGACTAAAACCCTCCGGTTTATATAGACACCGGAGAGGGCTAGGGTTACACAGAGTCGGTTACAATGGTAGGAGATCTACATATCCGTATCGCCAAGCTTGCCTTCCACGCCAAGAAAAGTCCCTTCCGGACACGGGACGAAGTCTTCAATCTTGTATCTTCATAGTCCAGGAGTCCAGACGAAGGTATAGTCCGGCTATTCGGACACCCCCTAATCCAGGACTCCCTCAGTAGCTCCTGAACCAGGCTTCAATGACGATGAGTTCGGCGCGCAGATTGTCTTCGGCATTGCAAGGCGGGTTCCTCCTCCAAGTACTTCATAGAAGATTTTGAACACAAAGGTAGTGTCCGGCTCTGCAAAATAAGCTTCCACATATTGCCATAGAGAGAATAATATTTACACAAATCTAATCTGCTGACGTGTTCCGTAGCATGACATCACACCACGGCCAAGTCTTTATTCGAATCGTTTTACTGTCCCACCTCGGCGCGTTTAGCGAGGCGGTTTCCTTGGCACGTCTTGTCAAAGCAGAGATCGTGTCCCCTTATTCCGGGATTCTCATCAATACGGGCGTGGGTAACCCAACCGTGCCATTGATTACGGCGCTTGGGAGATAAGCGAGTTTTACCAGGCTGGTGGGGGCGCATAGTCGCATCTGCCCATATAAGGGGATAAGGATCCACCTTTTCATCCACGCCTTCTTCCTCCTTTGCCTATCCATTTCCGCGCACTCGAGCTCCAGTGCCCAAGTCCGCACACCCCACCTCAACCTTCTCCAGCCATGTCCGGAGCGGGAGGCAAGTGGATGGTCTCCTCCGTCACGGAGGGACACATCAAAAAACTGAGGAAGGCCAGATACTTGTCTAACGACATTGCGCACCGGCTTCCCGAAGAGGGGCAGCTCATCCCCACCCCTAGGCCCCATGAGAGGGTGGTGTTCCTCCCCCATTTCCTCCGCGGACTGGGCTTCCCTCTCCACCCATTTGTCCGGGGGCTCATGTTCTACTATGGCCTGGATTTCCACGATCTGGCCCCGAACTTTGTCCTCAACATCTCGTCGTTTATCGTCGTGTGCGAGGCTTTCTTCCGCATCCGCCCCCATTTCGGCCTATGGCTCAAGACTTTCAATGTCAAGCCGAAGGTGGTGTGCGGCACCCAGGCGGAGTGCGGAGGCGCCATGGTGGGCAAGATGCACAATGTCCTATGGCTCGAGGGCTCCTTCGTGGAGTCCCTAAAGGGGTGGCAATCGGGGTGGTTTTACATCACCGAGCCGCGCGACCCTGAATGGGTCGCAGCCCCCGAGTTCCGATCCGGACCCCCTACGCGGCTCGCCTCCTAGAAAGAGACGGGCCTGTCGTGGGGTAAAAAAGGAGAGCTGAACGGACTCCAAACATGCGTCCAAACCCTGGTGGACAAGAAGCTCAAACTTGTCAACGTAGTCCAGGTTATGCTCATCCGCCAGATCCTCCCGTGTCAACAACGGGCTTTCAACCTGTGGGAGTTCGACCCAGCGCGGCACCGAACTCTGAGCAGGCTCTTCGACACGATGTACAAAGATGCCTGGAAGGTGCTTTTCAAGGGCGCCGAGGCCCCCGCATCCGCTACCGAGGATCGCAGATTCAGCACGCAGCATCACGCTCGTGCGGTAAGCTATTTTTGCCTTTTACAGGGTATTAGTTTTTCTTAGTTTGACTCCCCACGGGATCTAAGCTCCCTTACCTTTGACAGGATTGGTAGGAGACGTCCGGACAGATCAACTATCCGGCTCCTTTGCCCGAAGGCCCAGCGGACACTCGCTTGGCGAAGCTGCTGGTTCCGGCACCCTATGTGGTGCCGGAGAAGAAGGCCAAGAAGAAGGCCACGGGGACTCGAAAGAGTGCCCGGCGCCAGGAGGTGTCGGATTCATCATCCGACGACTCCAAGGCGCACTCCTGCCATGAACACGAGGAGTAGGAAGAAGAGACATCTCCCCCTCCAGCGGGGGGAGGGAAGAAAAGGAAGGCCGCCCCAACTGGGGAAGCCGAAGGGTCCAAGAAGGGGAAGACTCCTCCTCTGGACTACTCCACCAACGCCGAAAATGGCGAAGAGGAGTGGCCGCACAGGGCCAAGCCCCTGGTGAGATCGTAAGTATCTGGATACCAGAGTGATTCATAGTATTCCCCCATTGCACAGCTTTTCCTTACATCAAACACGTTTATGCAGTCCACCCAAAGACCGGGTCAACGTGTCGTCGAGCGGTTCCCTGGATTCGTCGGACGTGAATTCGCTTCCGACGGCTACCTCCCCCCATCCTACGGACGACGCCACGGTGGCGTCCCAACAGGTTCCAAGCCAGGAGGAGGTGGTCCTGGAGGCGCCGCAAGGCGACCTCCCAGACTCCACGCGTAAAGGGGATAGAACCCCCAAGGGCTCCATGTCCGGCCTTAAGCCGGACACCGCGCCGGAACCTTCAACAGTTCCGGACTCCGGTAGGCAGCCTCCTTCCAAGAGGAGCAAGCCTACCGAGCCGGCGACCTCCGTCCAACCGGAGGCACTGGACAATTTGCTGGAGGTGCTTAACGGCGCCTCCATCGATGAGGAGCACCGCACTATTATGAGTGTGGTGATCCAAAAGGTTTAGTCCGCCAAGAGCGGACTGACTGAAGCCTGTGCCGACCTTCTAACAGGCTTTGAGGTAAGTAAAGAATATGTAAAAATATTACCGCATAGACAGTAGCCCCTGATGCTCTGTTCGGTGTTCGGAAAGAAAAGCCGTTAGAGGATCTAATAACATTTGCAGGAGTCTAACATAATCAAGTCAATATGCGTATGCAGGCTTCGCTGCTGGCCTGCGCTGCACTGACTACGGAGGTGGATACGCTGAAGCAAAACCTCGCGTGGTTCGAGAACGAGCTCGGCCATGCCAAGAGGCAACTCGAGGAGAAGGAAGGTAAGTAATACCTTGCGCAAGTATATAGAGAAGATGTGGTTGCAAAAAATGACAGGATCAACGTGCTATTATAGGGGCCACGGCCGAGGTGGCAACCCTTAAGAAAGCACTGTCCGAGGCCGAAAACCGAGCGGCCTCGGAGCGTACAGAGAGAGGGAAGCAGGAGGCGCGGGTGGAGGAGGTGCAGAAAGAGCTCCAGGCTCTCATGAGAAAACATGAGAGTTTGGAGCTTGACTCGAAGACGCAAGCGTCCGAGCTTGCAGCAGCCCTCGAAAGCGCGAAGTCTGCCAAGGCCAAAGCCCAGAAAGCCCTCTAAGAAATTGGAGATATGAAGAAGATAGCGGCGGTAAGGCATTCATTATGCAAAGCAAGCACGTGAAAGTGAATTACTTGTTACTTACCCCGAGTCTGGAGCTCTCCAGGAGCATTCGCAAATTTGCCCCGTAGTGCCTCTGATGCCGCTGCCTACTACCGAGCCGAGGAGGGGAGCTTGACGGAGAAGGTGTTCTGGTCTCAGTATGCTGAGGCCGGACACCTGGTGCCTTTGAGCGACCAGCTGAAGCAAATGGTCGAGCTGCACAAGGTGGCTGAACAGGCCATAAAGGGCCTCTTAGTTCGGCTTTGGCCTGGAGAGGCTCTGCCTGGGAGCTACTTCGGGCTGGTGAGGTAGCTGGTGGATGCCTGTCCACGGCTTGAAGTAATCAAACGCTCCGTCTGCATCGAAGGTGCCCATAGGGCGCTTGCCCGTGCTAAAGTGCACTGGGGAAAGATGGATGCGGAGAAGCTGGTGAAGGACGGGCCGCCGCCGGGCAAGGAGCATCGCGTCCCGGAAGCGTATTATGAGGGCGTCCTGAAGGGTGCCCGCCTGATAGCGGATGAATGCTCCAAAGATGTAATTTTTTAGTAAACTCGCATTTGTGATCCTGTACGCTGAAAACTTGTTCATATGCGCTAAGCAACGCTTTTGAATTTAAAATATTACCTTATGTGCGGCCGTTTATCAAATTTGAGAGATGGCGAGTCGTCGGCTTCTGCCCCCGTGCCACGAGTGCTGGGGTGTTCGGGATAAACATGAGCGCTCTTTTTCCCATTCTTGGGTCCTTCGAGGGAGGCGCTCAACACAACGAACAAGGCAATCGGACTATAATGCTTGAACACTCTCACTTAGCCATAGAATTCTATAATTTTAAATTTTGGCGAAGCCCCTAGTGTTCGGAAGACCGAATTCGGGGTGCTATCCAGGCCTAGGCCGGACAAAGCCGACTCCTCGCTCTAAGCAGCGTAAGTCTTTAGGGACTCGAAAACCTCTCGAACAACGACCAACTCTCTCCTCATCATGACGGTCAGTTTTAGCTTTCTCTACTGAGGTGCTTAGCCTAGCTCAACTGGGGCACAATCGCAGTAGTTCTCCTAGTGCTACCTTAGCCGATATAACGGAACGTAAGGTACCAAAACATAGGAGCCGGGAAATCCCAACTATTGACCCAAGACATGATTCGGAGCCGATGCATATAATGCTATAAATTTGGGGTGCCGCACTTGTGAAAGTGTTCAGACGTCTCACACCGTATTGTGGGGTACTTAAGCCCCTGGCGTATTAGCCGTACCAAAGTGTACGGGTGCAACATGTCATTAATGAACATATATTCGTAAAAAAGAGTAATGCACTCATAGACGGAAGCTATGCATTGTTTATTTAAAAAGGCTACGATCAAAGCAGAACGATACAAATAGTGCAATAAGCAAAAGATGGGACTATTTAACATGTCCTTTCCAGGGGCGAGCTGCGGAATGTTATGTGAAACTGGTATACTGCTTGTTATAGAGACCACCTTAGACTTCCATAGTGCAGCGTAGCTTTCTGCTTCCCTGGTTGTATCGTTTGTGCACCAATTGTACTGCCGGACAGGCCTTCCGAAGAATGGAGTCCTGAAAATAAGAGAAAATTAAGAAATCGGCAGCCCCTAGTGCGGTTTAAGCCGCGTGTCGGGCGTGCTGTGATGGTGCCCCTCCCCCTGTGCCCATGGTATTTCCAGAGTGTAGTTATGTACGTGCAACACTGGTTTCGCAAGTTCGCGAGGGCTGGGGTTGGAGCCGCATTGCTACGCTTGCTCGGATCATGCCGGCCGGTCTTGTTGTAGGTTACTCCGGGCGTGCTTGATGGTGTCCAGACGTTTAATGGCTGAACTGGAGAATTGCCTTGAGAGGCCGCTTTGTACTTCTGATGTGATAGCCGCCGTATGCTCCTCTGTTCGGAGAGAGTGTTTGGTGTTTCCATTGACCGTGATGACTCCTCGAGGGCCTGGCATCTTGAGCTTGAGGTATGCATAGTGCGGCACCGCATTGAACTTGGCAAATGCGGTTCGCCCGAGCAGTGCGTGATAGCCACTGCGGAATGGGACTATGTTGAAGATTAACTCCTCGCTTCGGAAATTATCCGGAGATCCGAAGACCACTTCAAGTGTAACTAAGCCTGTACAGTTAGCCTCTGCACCTGGTATGATGCCTTTAAAGGTCATTTTAGTGGGTTTAATCCTCGAGGGATCGATGCCCATTTTCCGCACTGTATCCTGGTAAAGCAGGTTCAGGCTGCTGCCGCCGTCCATAAGTACTCTAGTGAGGTGAAATCCGTCAATAATTGGGTCTAGAACCAATGCGGCGAATCTGCCATGACGGATGCTAGTGGGGTGGTCCCTTCGATCAAAAGTGATCGGGCAGGAAGACCATGGGTTGAACTTTGGGGCGACTGGCTCCATCGCGTATACGTCCCTTAGCGCACACTTCCGCTCCCTCTTGGGGACGTGGGTTGCGTATATCATGTTCACCGTCCGCACTTGTGGGGGAAAACCTTCTGTCCACTGTTGTTCGGCGGCCGGGGCTCCTCCTCGTCATCTCTATGCAGCCCCTTGTCTCTGCTTTCGGCATTTAACTTGCCTGCCTGATTGAACACCCAACAATCCATGTTGGTGTGATTGGCTGGTTTTTTGGGTGTGCCATGTATCTGGCATGAGCGGTCGAGTATTCGGTCCAAACTGGACGGGCCCGGAGTATTTCTTTTGAATGGCTTTTTCCGTTGACCGGGTTTAGAGCCTCTGAATCCGGCATTAACTACCGTATCCTCAGCATTGTCGCCGTTAATGCGGCACTTTTGCTTGTTGTCACGCGACCTGCCACTGCTGTCCTTGGTATCTGAATTACCAGGGCTCTTGGTCATGTTATTGCTGCGAGCTAGCCATCTGTCTTCTCCTGCGCAAAAGCGGGTCATAAGTGTCGTGAGGGCTGCCATGGATTTTGGCTTTTCCTGTCCTAGGTGCCGTGCAAGCCACTCGTCGCGGATGTTATGCTTAAAGGCTGCTAGGGCCTCTGCGTCCGGACAGTCGACGATTTGATTTTTCTTGGTTAGGAACCGTGTCCAGAATTGTCTGGCCGATTCCTCTGGCTGCTGAATTATGTGGCTAAGGCCATCGGCGTCTAGTGGTCGCACATAAGTGCCCTGGAAATTGTCGAGAAATGCGGCTTCCAGGTCCTCCCAACAACCAATTGATTCTGCTGGCAAGCTGTTAAGCCAATGCCGAGCTGGTCCTTTAAGCGTGAGTGGGAGGTATTTGATGGCGTGTAGGTCATCACCGTGGGCCATGTGGATATGAAGGAGATAGTCCTCGATCCATACTGCAGGATCTGTTGTGCCATCATATGATTCGATGTTCACGGATTTGAAACCCTCAGGGATTTGATGACCCATTACTTCATCTGTGAAGCATAGTGGGTGTGCGGCGCCTCTGTATTGGGCTCTATCACAACACAGCTCAAACGAGCTTTGTCTACTGTGTTCGGCCCGGCCGGATTGACTATATCCGGAGTGACGATTACCGTCTCGTGCCGTGGGGTGCCCACGCGATCCATAGATCGATCTTGTTTGCCTTGCCTTGTCCTCTAATATATCTCGCAGGTCTGGCTCATTTTCCCGTGCCTTGGTATTTTTTGAGCGGCGCCGGGGTGCGGCTTGAGTGGAGGGCCAAGAGGCCTCTCTGTCGCGGCCACGGGGTGGCCGGTCGGCCGCATCATGCGCTGGTGATGAAGGTTTAGGTGCTTCCTCCTCTAATCGGGGTAGCAGCCTGCGCTTTGGGTAGCTCATGGAGGGGCGTTCGAGTTCATACTCTTCGGCCGCAAGGACCTCAGTCCATCTGTCGGCTAGCAAATCTTGATCAGCTCTAAGTTGTTGCTGTTTTTCTTGAGGCTGCTCGCTGTGGCCATAAGCCTGTGTTTGAAACACTCTTGTTCAACGGGATCCTCCGGCACGACAAATTCATTGTCGTCGAGGCTTGCCTCGTCTTCGGAGGGAGGCATATAATTATCGTCCTCGACCTCTCTGTCTGCCGCTCTCTCATGAGGGCTGGCTTCTCCATCCTCCTGTGTTGAATCTTGCTGGAGGTGGTTGTCTTCGGCACTATTCGGGGTGTTATTATCTCCCGTGCCAAAATCACCGTTTTTGCTTTGGAAGGATCTAGAGCAGCGCCACTGACGCCGGCGCTTAGGCTGCTTCTTGGAGGGGTCATCCTCCGCTGTTCCATCACCATTTCCTTCTTTTGGGGTGTCCACCATGTATATATCATACGACGAGGTGGCTTTCCAGTGCCCTATAGGCGCTGGTTCTTGATCGCCTCCTGCATCGGCGTCCATACCGTCGATGTCTTCGGAGTCGAAGTCGAGCATGTCGGTTAAATCATCGACAGTGGCTACGAAGTGGGTTCTCCTGATAAAGAGAGAGACTTTAGTGAATTCAGAATATCGCCGAAGGGCGGGTGCTGAAAGATGTCCACGGCGGTGAACTTCATGATCGGTGCCCAATCGGGTTCGATCGGTAGGGGCGCGGAGGGCTCGGAGTCTAGGGAGGAGTCCGGCTCCTTGGAGTCACGGGCTTCGCAGAGAATAGGGCTGGTGTTTGGCTCGATCGCCATAGAGATTGCAGCCCCCTAGGCGGTGTCCAACCACCCATCCTCGATTGGCGCAGTTGGCTCTGAATTAAGGGTCAGAGCTGATGCGGGTGCGGCCTCCAGGGCACTGTTCGGCGGCAGACCTAGATCATGCCCATCGTGACAGTGCGGCGCGCTCGGCTGCGGCTCGAATCCGTCGAAGATCAAGTCTCCGCGGAGGTCCGCTGTGTAGTTTAAACTTCCAAATCTGACCTGACGGCCAGGGGTGTAGCTTTCGATCTGCTCCATATGGCCAAGCGAATTGGCCCATAGTCCAAAGCCGCCAAATACGAAGATCTGTCCGGGGAGAAAGGTCTCACCTTGGATCGCATCGCTGTTAATGATCGGAGAAGCCATCGGGCCAAAAAGTGACGACACATAGGAACTCTCAATGAAAGCACCAATGTCGGTGTCAAAACCGGCGGATCTCGGGTAGGGGGTCCCGAACTGTGCGTCTAGGCGGATGGTAACAGGAGGCAGGGGACACAATGTTTTACCCAGGTTCGGGCCCTCTTGATGGAGGTAAAACCCTACGTCCTGCTTGATTAATATTGATGATATGGGTAGTACAAGAGTAGATCTAGCACGAGATCAGAGAGGCTAAACCCTAGAAGCTAGCCTATGGTATGATTGTCGTTCGTCTTATGGACTAAAACCCTCCAGTTTATATAGACACCGGAGAGGGCTAGGGTTACACAGAGTCGGTTACAATGGTAGGAGATCTACATATCCGTATCGCCAAGCTTGCCTTCCACGCCAAGAAAAGTCCCTTCGGGACACGGGACGAAGTCTTCAATCTTGTATCTTCATAGTCTAGGAGTCCGGCCGAAGGTATAGTCCGGCTATCCGGACACCCCCTAATCCAGGACTCCCTCAGCCACCTTTGCCACGGACAAGCGGGTTGCTCGCTTCTCTAGGGTCCTGATAGATGGCGGCAGCAGCATCAACATCCTATACAAGGATACCATGGAGAAATTAGGAATCAGATAGAGGCAGCTTCAGTCCAGCCGGATAGTGTTCCATGGCATGGTTCCTGGCCTTTCCTGCTCACCAATCGGCAAGATCTTGATTGACGTCCTCTTTGGAGACAAAGATCACTTCCGCCGAGAGTCAATTTGGTTCGAGGTGGTGGACCTTGAGATCCCATACCATGCGCTACTTCGTTGTCCTGCCCTGGCCAAGTTCATGGTTGTCCCCCACTATGCCTACCTCAAAATGAAGATGCCGAGTTCCAAGGGGATTCTGACCATAATCGGCGACTACAAGAAGTCGTCCGCCTGCGCATCAGAGAGCAGTCGGCTGGCCGAGTCCCTCGTGATCGCATCTGAGAAGCGGCTCCTTGACCGGGTTGTGGTGATGGCAAGCAAGCAGCCAGAGATGTCGCCCAATCCCAGGGAGTCGGAAGCTGATGGCTCGTTCAAGCTGGCCAAAGAAACGAAGAAGATACCCTTGGACCCGGAACACCCATAGAGGTACGATGTCGTAGGTGTCAACCTCGACAGTGAATAGGAAGGCGAGCTCGTCGATTTCCTCCATGAGAATCAGGATATCTTTGCATGGTCCCCCAAAGACATGCCAGGCGTCCCGACGGATTTCGCCGAGCACAAATTACATGTCCGGTCTGATGCCAAGCCAGTCAGGCAGCCCTTGCGCCGCTTGTTAGAAGAGAAGAGAAGAGTTGTTGGAGAAGACATAGCCCGGCTGCTGGCAGCCGACTTCATCATGGAAGTGTTCTTTCCAGAATGGCTAGCCAACCCAGTCCTGGTACTGAAGAAGAACAAGCAATGGCGAATGTGTATTGACTAGACTAGCCTCAACAAAGCATGCCCCAAGGACCCGTTCGCTTTGCCAAGGATCGACCAAGTGATAGACTCCACAGCCGGATGCAAGCTGTTGAGTTTCTTGGATGCATATACGGGATATCACCAGATCAAGTTGAACCCGGCTAATAGGCTGAAGACCGCCTTCATCACACCATTTGGAGCCTTCTGCTACTTGACCATGACGTTCGGCTTGAGGAATGCCGGCGCCACCTTCCAACGTTGCATGCAGAAGTGCCTCCTCAAGCAACTCAGCAGAAATGCCCATGTTTACGTCGACGATGTGGTGGTGAAGACGGAGAAGCGTGGAACATTGCTGGAAGACCTCAAGGAGACCTTTGAGAACTTGCGCTGATTTCAAATCAAGCTCAAGCCAGAGAAATGCATCTTCGGAGTACCAGCCGGCCAGCTTCTTGGCTTCCTGGTCTCTGAACGCGGCATAGAGTGCAACCCTGTAAAGATCAAGGCCATTGAGAGGATGGAGGTACCCAGCCGACTGCTAGACATACAAAAGTTCACTGGCTGTTTGGCATCCATCAGCGGATTCATCAGTCGGCTAGGCGAGAAGGCTCTCCCCCTATACCAACTCATGAAGAAGACCACTTTTTCGAGTGGAACCACAAGGCAGATGAAGCCTTTCTCCAACTAAAGAAGATGTTGACTACTGCACCTGTCTTGGCGGCTCCGACTCCTAAGGAATCTATGCTCCTCTACATCGCCGCCACTAGCCGAGTAGTCAGCACAGTTATCATAGTCGAGCGCAAGGAGGAAGGCAAGGCACAACTAGTCCAGAGACCGGTATATTATTTGAGTGATGTATTGTCGACCTCCAAGCAAAACTACCCCCACTACCAGAAGATGTGCTACGCCATGCACTTTGCCGTTAAGAAATTGAAGCCTTACTTTCAAGAGCATCCAATCACTATGTTTGGACGGCTCCACTAGCCGAGATCATCGGGAGCCGGGATGCATCGGACTGAGTGGCCAAATGGGCCATAGATTTGCCCCCCTACACCATCTACTACCAACATCGCACCGCCATCAACTCGCAAGCGCTGGCCGACTTCCTTGTCGACTGGGCCGAGACCCAGTATCTGCCGCCAGTGCCCGACTCCACCCATTGGTGAATGCATTTTGACGGCTCCAAGATGCGCACCGGCTTGGGAGCCGGCATCGTCCTCACCTCTCCCAAAGGAGACAAGCTCAAATGTGTGCTACAAATCCATTTTGCCACCTCCAACAACGTCGCCGAATACGAGGCACTCATTCATGGGCTCCGGCTGGCCAAAGAGCTCGGCACTCGCCGGATCCTGTGCTATGGTGACTCCGACTTGGTGGTCCAGCAGTCATCAGGCAATTGGGACGCCAAAGACGCAAACATGGCGAGCTACCACTTCCTCGTACAACAACTCAGTGGATATTTCGAGGGGTGTGAGTTTCTCCATGTGCCAAGAAACGACAACGACCAAGCAAACGCCCTGGCACGAATCGGCTCCACCCGTCAAGCAATACCGTCCGGCATCGCCCTTCAGCGCCTCCTCAAGCCGTTTGTCAAGCCATCGCCAGAGTCAGACTCTATCTTCATGCCGGCTCCTCCTGAAGCCGTCGGATCCGACTCGAGAGCCCCCGCAGACGGCACGAGTATTCCGGCAGACGGCACGGGGACCGTGGCAGTCGCACCCGGCCCGGGGACTATGGCGGTCGGCCCAGGGACCCCAGAGCCCGGTCCGGGGACTGCGCCAATTGGCCCGGGGACTTCATCGACACAGCAAGCGGCTGCCGACTCCAACCCACCGCCTCCCGGCCCGGCCGCCCTCATCCAAGTCACAGTCCTGACAGTTGCAGAAATTGCAGCCCCTTCGTGGGCCCAGCCCGTCCTCAAATTCCTGGCGAACAAAGAGCTGCTAACTGATGAGATCTTAGCTCGACAAGTGCAACGCCGGGCAGCAGCCTACACCATAGTCAACAGAGAGCTTGTAAGGCGTAGTGTCACTGGTGTCTACCAGCGCTGCATGGAGCCGGAGCAAGGCCAAGCAATTCTCAAGGACATCCATCAAGGCGAGTGTGGCCACCATGCAGCTTCAAGAGCACTCGTCGCCAAAGCCTTCCGCCATGGTTTCTTCTGGCCGACTGCTCTTGAAGACGCCAAGGCCTTGGTCCAAAAATGCAAAGGGTGTCAGAAGTTCCGCTCCAAGCCACATCAGCCAGCTTCTGCACTCAAGACTATTCCCATTGCCTGGCCCTTTGCTGTTTGGGGCCTAGACATGATGGGACCATTCAAGACGGCATGAGGCGGCTTGACTCACTTACTTGTCGCAGTGGACAAGTTCACCAAGTGGATAGAAGCAAAAACAATCAAGAAGTTGAATGGCCTGACTGCTGTGACCTTCATCTCCGACATCACAATTCGGTACGGCATACCACACAACATCATCACTGACAACGGCACGAACTTTTCCAAAGGTGCCTTGGCCCGTTCTGCGCAACGCAGGGCATCCGACTGGACTTAGCGTCCGTTGCCCATCCGTAGTCCAACGGCCAAGTAGAGCGAGCAAATGGCCTCATCCTGTCCGGCATCAAGCCTCGGCTGGTCGAGCCTCTGGAGCGCTCGGCCGGCTGCTGGCTTGACGAGTTGCCAGCCGTCCTCTGGAGCTTGCGCACAACTCCAAACAAATCAATCGGCTTCATGCCCTTCCTCCTCGTCTACGGTGCCGAAGCCGTCATCCCAACGGACATAGAATTCGACTCCCCTCGAATCACAATGTACACCAAAGAGGAAGCAGAAGAAGCACGTCAAGACGGCGTCGATCTGCTGGAAGAGGGCCGGCTGTTGGAACTCAGCCGGTCCAACATCTACCAGCAGAGCCTGCGCCGATACTACAACCGGAAGGTCAAGCCGAGATCTTTCCAAGAAGGAGACCTTGTGCTCCGGCTGATTCAGCGAACAGCCGGCCAGCACAAGCTCTCAGCACCTTGGGAAGGCCCTTTCATCATCAGCAAAGTGTTGGGCAACGACTCCTACCACCTGATCGATGCTCAGAAGCCTCGAGCACGCAAGAGGGACGACTCCGACAAAGATATGGAGCGGCCATGGAATGCAAACCTCCTCTGAAGATTTTACAGTTAATGCAGTATGTACCACGCTACCTTTTGTATTAAAGTACGAAGACTTTGGGCCCCCCGAGAAGAGCTCGGGGACTGCCCTCTTTTATCTATATGATAAGAATTATGCCTATGAGTATGTTATTCTTTGTTACGCCGCTTGGCACCGGGCTCGACTAGTCGGCCCGGGGACTTGTCGTCTTGTACTATGAAATGCTTCCTGCAGCCAGACAAGTAGTGTGTGGCACCTAAGCCGTCTCCTGTTAGAAGCCGCAGCTCGCAGAGCGACTGTTTGGTGGGCAAGAGTAAGATAGAATGGGTGTCCACATGAAAAATAGCTCAGGACCCAAGCATGTACATAGATTAAGCCGGCTTCTAGCCTTTTACAAACCGACTCTTGAGCAGTCAGCTCACCATTTTCTAAATTAACTTGCTAAAAAACTCTAAACGGCTAAGTACTTGCCTTCCCAAAGAAGCTAAGTACTTGATCCAGCAACAGTGCGCAGAGCGGCTGTCCGACTGGCAAGACGGCAACCAAGGGAAGGCGGCAAAGGAAAAAGCCAAAGAGCAATAAGCAAGAAGAGATAGAACATGGATAAATATTTACATAGAAAAGGCCCTTGGTCGAATCTTCAAACAGAAGTTCAAGATACACCCCGTGGGTGAAATTCTGTAAATTAACAAGTTCATCGAGACTATTAAGCAGATAAAAACAAAGACGAAGTGGCAGCCTAGGAAACTTCAGACAGATTTGGAGGACCGGAGGGGTCGGCGGTGCCAGTTGCCGGAGCGGCCGGCTGGTTGGTCTCCGCTTGGTCACCTCTAGCAGCCGCTGGCTCAGTTGGGCATGGCTCGTTGCTAGAGGCGCGGTCAAGCTGGGGCTGGCCGTCTGCTCCGACCTCTGGCGCCTCCTCCTCCTCCTCACCTTCTTCCTCGCCACTGGAGTCAATCACCTCCGTCGAGTCCTCGCCGTCGTCCGGTTTCAGCCCGAACCACTCCGGCGGTGCCTCCTCGCCGTTCTCAGCCCGCTCTGGGACAAAGACACTGGTGTCGTTGTATTCTGCGATCGACGTGGCGCGCTTGACGAGATCGTCTTCCACGACCGCCAACTCCGCCTGAGCTTCTAGCCGGAACGTGGCTAGCTGGGCTAGACTCAGCCCAGGATACCATGCCTTGGCGAACTCTAAGGCCCGGCGCGCTCCAGCCCGGGCCGAAGAGCCCTTCCAAGCCTCAAGGCGGACAGTCGCTACCTCCAGCTAGTCGACAGTCCAACTGGGGGTGCGCGGCGCCTGCATATCCGGCCATAGGGCGGTGATCGCCTGGGCACCGACATGTTGAAGCCGGCGCAGCATCCGTTGAGCCGGCCGAAGGTGGGCCTCGATGCTCAAGATCTGCTCGCCAAGAGTTCGAGGGGCGTCGGCGGCGATCTGTACGACGTCTGCCCTCCGCCCTTCGCGATCCGCTTCAATGGTTTGGTTGGCAGCGACCGAGTTGCCAGGGAAGAAGTCTGCCAAGGCAGAAGAACGAAGAACAAGATTAAAGACTAGAGGACGATTCAACTAGCAGTCGGCAGCTTAGAAAAGGAAAATGAGAGGAAGCTCACCATCGACGAGATCTTCGATTGCGTGGAAGCCGGAGACAAGCGTCGCCTCCGTGTCGGTCCAGGAGGAGCGCTCGGACGCAAATTCGGCAAGGAGGGCGGTCTCCTTGTCCTCCGCCTCCTTCTGGGCCTTCTTGAGCAGCTCCTTCTGCTCCGCCAGCTGCGTAGCCAGCCGGTCGGGCTCCTCCGCCAGCCGGCCACAATCCTCCTCCTTGACACACAGCGCAGTTTTGGCATCGCCCAGCTGCTGCTGCAGGGCGGCATTGGCCTCTGAAGAAAGAGAAGAGAAGGTGTCAGTCGTCAACTAGGAAGAAAGGTCGCCGGGGAGATCCGGCCCGACTGCTCAGCAGCAGTCGGCCCGAATCTCGGGGACTACAACCCGTAGGTGCGCCAGCGCGCCCCCACAAAGAAAGGAATCATCAACAAACAAGAATAGTCGCCGGAGAGATCCGGCCCGACTGCTCAGCAGGCGGCCCAAATCTCGGCGACTACAAAGAAGAGGACTCACCCTAGCTGTCCGACAAGTCGGTGGTCCGCTTGGCCAGCTCCTCAACGTTGGCGTTGAAGGCAGTCACGTGAAGATTGTGGTAATCCTATAACAAAATTTCAGACAAAGTGTTGGTACTTGGAACTCGCCGATTAGAGTTCCGAGCCGCCTGCTCAGCAGCCGGCCCGAAACTCGGGGACTACACCCAGTGGGTGCGCTGGCGTGCCCCCACAAAGAAGAACAAGAAACAGAAACAAAGAAGGAAGGACGCATACCCAGATGGCTGTTCGCGACGCCAGATATGCCTTGGTGCATTCCTTGATGGCATCACCCTCGGCTCGGAGCTTGGCTTGGACGTCCAGAAGCGCCCGGATCAACGGGCCCGTCCCGCCTCCCCACACCAACCCAGTGGGTGCGGCGCTCGTGGCACCCGTCTCCAGAGGGTGCGGCGCCGAGGCCGCCTTCACAAGATGGCGGTGCGTCGGCGTGCCGACCTCGAGAGCCAGGCCCGTCGCCACCACGTCTTCAGATGGCGGCACTGGCGGGTCCACCGGCTGCCCGCCTGGCGCGCTCCCGGACGGCGGCGGTGGCGGCACGATTACGTCCAGCGCGGCGATGTCGTCGCCGTCCCTCTCCATGATCGGGTTCTCATCGCCGACTTCCCCAGTCTGCGCCGTGAACTCCGGTGGTGGTGGCCCAGAGTTCAAAGGGACGACGAACACCGCCGACTGGCGGTGCGCGGCTTCTTCAGCATGCTTCTTCTCCGCGTCGGCGGCCTCGTCTTCCGCCAGCTTCTTCAGGGCGGCGGCCTCCGCCTTGTCAGCTTCTACCTTCTTCAAGCGGGCGGCTTCCCGCTCCTCGCGCGCCTCCCGCACATTCCTCTCTGTCACCTCCCGCAGGTCGGCGGCCGGATCAATCCGCCGGGTGGGGGAGGAGGTCTCCGCTGACTTCGTGATGGAGCCGGTGGCCGACTTCTCAAGAGAGGGCGGGGCCCTAAAGTCAAGAATGTAAAGCAAAGGAATCTCAAGCGAAGTCAACGAAGAAAAAGTGAAGGTGTAAAGGAAGGTAGCACTTACGCGGAAACCAGCTGCGGCGTCTTCACCACCTTGCAGAAGTGGTTGGCCTTTGCGGCCGCTTCGTCCCGCTTGGTCGCCGCGGATGAGCCCTCTTGCGGAGGAAATCGACGTGATCGTCGTGGACCTCCAAACCGTCGCAGGTGCCGGAGTGTGCCATAGGGGGTGTGACGGCGGAGGAAGAGCTCATTGTGAGCGCACCACCGCAGCGCTCGACGTAGCTTGAGGTGCAGCGGCGAGAGAGAAGAAGAAGAAGCAATGGGGAGGAAGGACGCGCGAGCTCTGCCGCTCCCCCTCCTCCCCCTACTTATAGCCTCATGGGCTGCAAAGCCGAGGGGGTGGTTGTGGGATCTACTACGCCCGCTACCCCACGCCCCCGCATTTATCGCGCAAAGTTACTGTGCGCAGTAACTCCGTGGGAACCTCAACCATCCACTTCGGCCGCAGCGGATCCGCTCGCGCGCCGAGGCGTGGTAGTGGCGGGCCCCACCTATAGGCATGTCCCGTCGCGCATGTGGGAGAGCAGACTGGCCCGGCTGCTCGTTGCCATGTGACGGGCCCGAAATGGGCGGCGGCCTGGAAGCTTGGCTAGTACGCCACTCGGATTCTGCCATGGCGTTCGAAAATTTTGGGCAAGTCCGACTCCTGCTAGTCGGCCCGGCCAAGCACTCGGAGAAAGAAACTGCTGAGGATCCTTGGCTGATCGTCCGCTGTGCTTCATCAGCTTCGAGGACTACTGTCGGAGTAATGGGCCACGAGTAGGCTAACCCGAGGCCCAAAACCTTTCAAGACATCGGGGCTGACTGCGCCCCTCGAGACGTCAGATGAAGAGCCACCTTCTAGAGGGCGGCTGACGAAACAGTCGGCTGCCCGCATGCAGCCAAGTCCTGGAGGCGAGGTCAAGACCGGCCGACTCCCCGCCTGGCGGCTTCTAGAGAAGCCGGCCATGGGGAGTCGGCCCACAGCACCAACAAAGCCCATGCCCTCATCAGGGGGGATGGGATGGGGAGTGGCAACAGTGAAGCCCACTCCCTCCCCTTTTCTAGGAGATGGCTAGGCCATAGTGCGCTGTACCAACGGAGATCTCCGTCTGGCGCGGCACTGTTGCCAGGACATCCCTGACATCAGAAACAGTGGGCGGAGTCCTGTGCCCACAACGGCCTGTCAGTACGGTCCACGGACGACGGGCCCTACCGGTCAGCGAGAGTCCAGAAGACGGCAAGAGCGCCACCAGTTGGACCTATAAGGAGCCGGCCCCTGGGAGTCGGCCTGCCTCTCCCACGGGTTCCCGGCGCCATCAACCAGACGAGACAGGGAGTGGCTACAGTGATCACCCGCCAGACGGCGGGGCTGTAGCCACGACCCCATGACCAAGCATGTGTCATTAGAAGCACGGCTACAGTAATCAGCAGCCGGCAAGACCCGCAAGCGGCGGGTACGGCCTGTCGGCTCCGTACCAGACCAGTCGGCGGGCCCCAGCAGTCGGCAGAAGGGCTGGCAGGCGAAGAGACTGGCGGCTGGGTCCTACGCCCAGTCGGTTTACCATTGTACCCCCAGGGGGGTAGGCCTATATAAACCCCCAGGGCACCCATGCAAAGGGTTCCGAGCCATTAGAACTAGACCAGATCATAGAAGGAGGAGAGGGCTAGCCCTGCCTTCTCCTACTTTCAGCATACAGCTCGAGGAGCGCCCTTGTATTCACTTTGCCTTAGTGATCATGCGGAGACCCCGTGGAGCAGGACTAGGGGTGTTATCTCCTAGGAGGGCCCCGAACCTGGGTAAAGTATGCCGGTGTTCTTGTCTACGCCTCATCCCATTTCCAGGCACCGGCGACGTTCTACTCGCCCCCACCATGATAAGCCATCCATTGGCATATGTCGCACCCAACCCCCGACACTGTTGTCGCCATCTAGCTGGTCGCTTCCCAGTCTTTTTCTAGCCTTCACCTGTACTAAGCGGGAATACTGCTTGTGCATCCAATCCCATAAACCCCAAAGTTATTCCATATGAGACCACCATAACTACATATATACGGTATCTACCTGCCGTTCCAAGTAAAATTGTATGTGCCAAACTCTAAACCTTCAAATAAATATCCTGTTTTGTATACTCAAATAGCTCATGTATCAACTAGGGATGTCTGTATCTTCCATGTTAGGCGGGTTATATTCAAGAGGAGTGGACTCCACTCCTCACTCACGAGAAAGTGGCTGGTCACCGGGATGCCCAGTCCCATGCTTTATGCAAATCAAATCAAAATAATTGCAAACAAAACTCCCCCTGGGACTCTTGTTAGTTGGAGGCACTCGTTGTTTCGAGCAAGCCATGGATTGATGCTTGTTGGTGGAGGGGGAGTATAAACTTTACCATTCTGTTTGGGAACCGCCTATAATGTGTGTAGCATGTAAGATATTGCCATCTCTTGGTTGTTATGTTGACAATGAAAGTATACCACTCAAAATATTGTTCATCTCTATTTCAAAACCGAGCTCTGGCACATCTACAAATCCCTGCTTCCCTCTGTGAAGGGCCAATCTATTTACTTTTATGTTGAGTCATCATCCTCTTATTAAAAAGCACCAGTTGGAGAGCACCGCTGTCATTTGCATTCATTACTGTTAGCTTACATTGAGTATGACTTGACTGGATCTCTTTTACCATGAATTACAATGTAAAGTTAGCCCTTGATCTTTAAAGGTGCTCTGCATTTATGTTTTGCGGTCTCAGAAAGGGCTAGCGAGATACCATCTTGTTATAGCATATTATGATTGTTTTGAGAAAGTGTTGTCATCCGAGATTTATTACTATTGCTCGCTAGTTTATTATGCCATTGATATGAGTAAACATGAGACCTAAGTGTTATTGTGAATGTGGTTAGTCATAATCTTTGCTGAAAACTTGAATGTTGGCTTTACATATTTACAACAACAAGAGCAAACATAGTTTGTAAAAGTTTTTATTTATCACTTTCAGTTTATCAACTGAATTGCTTGAGGACAAGCAAAGGTTTAAGCTTGGGGGAGTTGATACGTCTCCGTCGTATCTACTTTTCCAAACACTTTTGCCCTTGTTTTGGACTCTAACTTGCATGATTTGAATGGAACTAACCCGGACTAACGCTATTTTCAGCAGAATTGCCATGGTGTTATTTATGTGCAAAAACAAAAGTTCTTGGAATGACCTGAAACTTCACGGAACATCTATTCAGGGGGCCCACCACCTGTCCACGAGGGTGGGGTGCGCGTCCCCCTACCTCGTGGGCCCCCTGGAGCTCCTCCGACCTCAACCCCAACTCTATATATTTGCTTTCAGGGAGGGAAAAATCAGGGAGAAGAATTCATCACATTTTACGATACGGAGCTGCCGGCAAGCCCTAAACCTCTCGGGACGGCTGATCTGTAGTCCGTTCGGGGCTCCGGAGAGGGGAATCCATCGCCATCGTCATCATCAACCATCCTCCATCACCAATTTCAGGATGATCACTGCCGTGCGTGAGTAATTCCATCATAGGCTTGCTGGACGGTGATGGGTTGGATGAGATTTATCATGTAATCGAGTTAGTTTTGTTAGGGTTTGATCCCTAGTATCCACAATGTTCTGAGATTGATGTTGCTATGACTATGCTATGCTTAATGCTTATCACTAGGGCCCGAGTGCCATGATTTCAGATCTGAACCTATTATGTTTTCATCAATATATGAGAGTTCTTGATCCTATCTTGCAAGTCTGTAGTCACCTATTATGTGTGATGATCCGTTAACCCCGAAGTGACAATAATCGGGATACTTACCGGTGATGATCATAGTTTGAGGAGTTCATGTATTCACTATGTGTTAATGCTTTGGTCAGCTACTCTATTAAAAGGAGGCCTTAGTATCCCTTAGTTTCCGTTAGGACCCCGCTGCCACGGGAGGGTAGGACAAAAGATGTCATGCAAGTTCTTTTCCATAAGCACGTATGACTATATTCGGAATACATGCCTACATTACATCGATGAATTGGAGCTAGTTCTGTGTCACCCTAGGTTATGACTGTTACATGATGAACCGCATCCGGCATAATTCTCCATCACTGATCCATTGCCTACAAGCTTTCCATATATTGTTCTTCGCTTATTTACTTTTCCGTTGCTATTGCTATCATCACTACAAAATACCAAAAACACTACTTTTGCTATCGTTACGTTTTGCTACCATTACCACTACTATCATATTACTTTGCTACTAAATATTTTGCTGCAGATATTAAGTTTCCATGTGTGGTTGAATTGACAACTCAGCTGCTAATACTTGAGAATATTCTTTGGCTCCCCTTGTGTCGAATCAGTAAATTTGGGTTGAATACTCTACCCTCGGAAATTGTTGCGATCCCCTATACTTGTGGGTTATCAAGCCCCGGCCAGCAGCTTGGGTGGAACTGTGAAGAAGGTTAGCTTGTTCACGGCAACGTCGCCGGGATCCTTGCTGCTTGTCACCTCCATTTCCACCTTGACGGTGTCGGTCCTGCCTTTGGGCTCCCCCGGCGGGCCGTTCGCCCACAGCTTGGCTACGTAGTGCGGAAGTGGGGACGACCCCGCTCTGACATAGATGACCGGCATGGTGATAGGTGCGTCGATGTCGAGCACGCCGCCGACCAAGAAAAATGCGCAGCCGTCCGACAGTGGCACTTGCAGCTGGAGCACATTGCCGTACTGGATCTTGTGCACGTGCATGGGATGCACGATGCTGATGTGGTGGGAGAGCGCCGGCGGCGGGCCTTCGTAGCCGCAGACAGGCACGAGGAATTTGCAGGGCACGAGCGGACACACGCTCTGGTGATCGGCGAGCTTGTGGTAAGTGACGTAGAGCCCACAGCCTTCGTGCGGGCACTCCACCCTCACCGAGGAGTGGACGGCTTCCACCAACGTGTTCCGCACGTCGAAGCCACCGCTGTGCTCGCACTTCTGGCACTGCCGCTGGTTCCCAGGGCACTCGACGCAGCAGTCTGCGTAGGCCAAGTGCCCTTCCTTGCACTGCACAAATCAATCGAACAGCACATCAATCAAGAAACATGCACCTTGCTCGATCAGCCAAAAGGAGGAGGTGTATTCGAACCTCGTACACTAGAGGCTTCAAGGGGCGGAGGCACAAGGGGTAGTGGAGCAAGGTGAGGTCCATCGAGACCATAGAGATCTCCATCGTCGGGTCTTGTTCCGTCCGCATGATCTCGCCCTCCTCGGAATTCCGCCCTCCTTGTGCACAACCGTCTCTCTCTTTATTAGGGACGGGGCATTACAAAGATTTACTGTCACATATTCATACTACTTCAAGGTGCAAGTATCAAAAGGAGAGTCACGACATGCATGCATGCGTTGTAATTAATGCATCGCTAAATGCAAACTATTGAAATATATCGACTGTAGTGCTTTGATGTGTCGCGTCAACTCGTACAAGACCGGGAAGTTTGATTACTACAATGCCCTCTCGCCTTAACCGCACCTGCCTTTGGCTACATGACAGGTGGGCCACCCTCCTGTTGGGCCCACCTGTCATAGACGCAATGGCATGAGCAGTAAGTCAATAAAGCTGCATCCCTCCCTCGCCCATGAGCGTGGTGGTTGGCAGGACTAGGAGAAGCTTTCGTTCGCTACATGCTCTCCCTCCCGCACGCGGTGGACATGCAGCAATTCAATCGGTGTCAGATGGCCAGAAGCATACTGTAGTACTCCTCCACTTCAGTAGTACTCCATCATTGTTCAACTTCCCGAAGAGGCGAAGAGCCAAGCACAGCCCGGACGCTCGTGTGGCAGTTTCATGTGTAGAGTAGTCTCAGATAGCGTGTACCGTGCTTGCAAGCTTTAAAATCATTGGGGTCGGCTCCATGCTTTTTTATTAAAATAATCTTCTGGCCCTACCTATCATCCTGGTGATTGTAGTTTTCATGCTCGTCTGGTCAAGACAGGAATATATATTTTAATTTGTGGTGGGGTATGTTAGAGGTTGCAGCAAATGGAGTATTGTACACTATGGGTATGTCAACTCGTACAACGAGGAGAAGCTTGATTTCACTACTCGCCTTCTCCCTCGCAATGTGCGTGGTGGCTCGCAAACGAGGACAGGCTTTTGCTTATAGTAGTACTACAACAAGCTATCCTTCCCGCTCGCGATGGACGGACATGCAGCAGTGGATTCGATACTATAGAAGCAGTAGTGGTAGGCAAAGAGCCAAGTGCAAACCGAACGTGGCAGTTTCGAACCTTGGAGCACGCATATAGCCAGGCTCTTGCATGAGACAAAATTGCTATGTGAGCCCACTATTACTTGCTAGTATAGTCGTGTAAACCAGACAGGAGTATTTGCCTTTCTAGAGATTTCAACAAGTGACTAGACTATACCGAGACGGAGTACATATGGAGCAAAATGAGTGAATCTACACTGTAAATAAATACGTAGTTCTCTCGTTTCCCTCTCGGCCTTGGTCACGGTGCACAATAGGCACCATAGGCACCTCGTCGTCAACGGGAACGTCTCCTGACACACGATAGACGCGAGCGGCAGTCGCCTCCATCAGTGCTTGAGGCCCTATTTGGTTCATAAGTCCTAGGACTTTTTCTAGTCCCAACTAAAAAGTCTCTAGTCCCTAGTTTTTTAGTGTGGTTAGAGCAAACTAGCTCAAACTAACCCCTCATGTTTGGATAATTTGAGGCTATTTCAACCCAAACTAGCTCTAACTCAGGGATCCAAACAAACAGGAGTAGTACTGTACATGCTACGGTCTGGACCGTAGCACATTGGCCATGTTTGGATCCCTAAGTTAGAGTTAGTTTTAGTTAGTTGGGGCTCAAATAACCCAAAAGTATCCAAACATGATGGGTTAGTTTGGGTTAGTTGGATCTAACCCACCCAAAAAAACTAGCCCACACTAGAGGAGCTTATTTGGGTTAGTTCTCCTGGGCCCACTAGAAAAAATAGTAAAAAAAGTTACCCCTCATATCCAAACAGTGTCCAAAGTAGTCAAATGATTGAGAAAGAATATTTATTATCAATCTAACCCTACCATCCAAACAGCTTTTTGATTAGAGTTAGTTTAGGGTTAGCATCTAACTCTAACTTCTAACTGAGTTAGAGTATCCAAACAGGGCCATTGTTTTTTATGGCCATATCAGCACATTGTTTTCTACTGCTGATTCACTGGGCTACCATGGTTCCCACTCCTTTGACGTGGTTTGTGCTCCTCCTACGTACTTCGCCGACATGTGGGAGAGCCAGCATCCGGGTCGACGTGTCATGCACCAGATTAGAGTGCGGAACGGAAGGGGGGCATCACCTCGGTCGTACCGCCAGTAATTCATGACTATAGTGAGTAGCCATATCACAAGTCTTTCCAGCAGTAACGTGCCGCCAAATCGGACAACCCGACCTCTCCAACAGTAAGTAAGTTGAATCCGCTACTCCCTCACCCTCCTCGCCTCTCTGTCAAACTACCGCGCGTACTGCCCGAGAAAAGCCCCGCCCTCAACTTTTAACTACGCGAAAATAGTTCGAGCTTGTTCGTTCTATATAAATACTAGTATTGTACGTGTATTCACCTGTGGGGTTGGTCAATGAATGGAGGGCCGGGGAGCATAAGTGAACAATACGAGTACTACAACTACCTCTGTCCTAGTTTATTGGTCCCCATTGTATATTTGTGTCAAATTTTGACTATAGATTGAACTAACAAAACGTTCATGCATGTTACAAAAAATTATATCATTGATAACTATGTTGAAATACGAATCCAACAATATAATTTTTGTTGACATGCATTAACATTTTGTTAGCTAAATATTTGGTCAAAATTTGGCACGAACTACAAAGGTGACTTATAAACTAGGACGGAGGTAGTAGTAGTAAGTAGGAGTCGTATAGTTACTCACTTTAAATAGAGAGTTTCTTTTCTTTAATGCCATGTACACAAATTGAAACGCTTGTTGTGGAGATAAAAAGATAATCACTCCACTATATATGTACGCCGGGGCCTAGGCGCTTGCTTTATTAGGGTTGCTCTCTTTATTCTCTCATCCTCTACAGATCTAAACAAGACAGTGGTAGCGACATTTTCTCTCTGCTCACCGCTGGTCACATATCCGGCCGGATCCCTTTGGCTGGTGTGTGTAGAGGACTAGGTGCATCTTTCACGCGGTCATCACCGGCGAGGGAGGAAACCCACAGCTGCCGGAGGGGCCCGATCCTCTGCCCGTGTCGTTCTCTCTGACATAGCACTGGCTCGGGAGGTCCTCCAACCCTTCTTCCTCCCTGCCGTATTGTGCACAGATCCGACCTGCCGCCGCCGACATCCCGATGACCCTCAGGTATAAGTTCTTTGGAAGCGGCCTTGCTCTACTGCCCCAGCTCCCCACGTGTCTACATGTGCATCTTTTTTCTACTCCCATCAGCTCTTCCAAAGCCACCTAAATTTTTAGTATTATTAGAGGTAAAGCTACTTCATGCATTAGAATCTAGGACTTGGTTCAAACAACAAAGAAAGGGGGGAAAGTTGTAGAATGAATCTAGGACTTGATTCAAATAGGAAATGATATGGTGAAAGTAGTAGAGACCGGATACCCAACCGATCTCTTGGTTGAAAAGGGAAATAATGGGAAAACACAGTACAAATTGGATAATGAACAAATCTATTATTGGTTGAAAAAAGGATAGAAAGTGGCGGCTGGTGGACAAGTCAACAGAGTATGTCCAGGATTAGATTTGTTGCAGTCACATAGTAAAAGGTCTCCACGATTAGAATTGCTGCCCTCACATAGTGAAAGGTCTCCACGATTAGATTTGCTGCCCTCATATAGTAAAAGGTCTCCAGGATTAGAATTGCTGCCCTCACATTGTAAAAGGTCTCCAGGATTAGAATTGCTGCCCTCACCTAGTAAATGGTCTCCAGGATTAGATTTCCTACCCTCACATAGTAAAAGGTATGCAGGATTAGATTTGCCGCCCTCACATAGTAAAAGGTCTCCAGGATTAGATTTGCTGCCCTCACATAGTAAAAGGTCTCCATGATTAGATTTTCTGCCCTCACAGAGCATGAACAAACTCAGCATCATCACTTTATGCCTCCTTGTAGGTACATTGTGCTAATGCGTCCACTATCGCATGTCTTTATACTAACCTTTTGCTGTTGTTAATGTAAGGGCGCATGTAAAATGAAGCGATCACACTGTTACCTTAGGGACATGTCTAACCAGTGTTATTGTTAATCTAATGCCTCCAGTGATATGATGCAATTAAACTGTGTTACAAATGGTACTCCTATTGTTTCCCCCAGTATGATAAGTAAGTTGCTCCTTTACGCTGCTGATTGTCCTGGTGTCCCCACGGTCACATGCCCTTAAACCAACTCTTCAGCTGCTGTTGATTTACTGTATATGGTAAACAAGCAATGCCACCATTAAAGTAATCCCATATTTGATGAATGTCATTGTTGATCATAATGCTTCGGATAACATGAAGCATTGCTGACATTTTAAAATTTCTACTGTCCTTGCGTGATTTCCATGAACATAATTAAGATGCGTCTTCTCATTTCATGTATGTTTCGTATATTCTTATTGACCAGCAACTGTTTACTTTCTATCTTTTTGCGCAGATAGAGATATCCATTTCACCTTGTTGCTATTGTGACCTTTTGGTGAACTGCACAAAACACTCTTTTTTGGAATGAGTGTCTTGTGCAGTTCAACTAAAATGTCACGTGGGCAACATCTCTCAATTTTGTTGGAACTGCACGAAATGGTGATTGGAGTTTCCAAAATCTCCGTCAAATTCTGCTGGTAGTCTCGTGCAACATTTTATTAGCCTTTGCAAGATGAGCCGTCACTGTCACCACAATGGCACTTTATTTTAGTGGAACTGCACAAAACGATTAGCAAATTATAGTTGCACCTTACATGAGCAGGACTGCCAACCTTAATGTTCCTCAATTTTAGTGCAACTACTAAAGAACCTGCCAGCTCACGAGAGCAAGTACTTCTTTCTAGCTGAATGATGCAATCTTTGCTTCATTTCAGGTGAACTGCAGAAAAAGGCACATGAATTGAATCATGGAAGTCCAGGCAGGCCTCATCCGAGTGGAGATGCAGGTTGAGTTCAAGGAGTGCCACAATTATAGTAATCAGGCTCTTCTTATTTGTGTTGTGCAAACAGTAATATTCAACTACAGATGTTGTGACGGTCAAGAGCATTCGCCAAGTTCTTTGGTTGTATGACACGGCTAGCCAGGATGGATTTAATCCCGATATTCACTTTATCAAAAGGCTCTAATGGGTTGGTTTTGAATCTTGCAAGCTGGGAATCAATGAGATGTGTAGGCATATTTGTTGTACTTATGATTTGAATCGTATTTGTTGGTTATGAATTTTGCAAGCTGGGAATCAATGAGATGTGTAGGCATCTTTGTTGTACTTATTATTTGGATATTATTTGTTGGTTCTGAATCTTGCAAGTTGGGAAACAAAGCATGATGATGCAGAGGACAACAACCATAACAAACAGTTCAAACTTGGTAGTATTATCTATGTGAAAGTGCCAATATAGACCCGCTCGTGAACCGATGTGTGGCCGGAGTAGGTTTCTTAATGGAGGCGTTTGAATGCGCCGAGGGTGCATCTTCTGCTGGGCGTGCAGCAAGCGAGGGAAGGGTAGTAACTGTTGTCGCATGTACACACTGAGTTTACTGTTGAATCCAGTTCCCCAAGAGCTGAAAAAAGAACTGCTCCCGCCGCCTACCCACTCGTTCACTTCAAGAGACTCCAATGGCGATCTGAGGGGTGAGCCTGCTGGATATGGACTTCAGCAAGGGGTTCCCCTTTGAGTTCGCCGTTCAGTCCTATGGCTGCACCAAGTTGAATGTGATGTACACCAATGATCCGGACTCGGTGAAGCTCTGCCTCGCTGAGTTCAAGCAGTATCTACAGGACGAGAAAGCTCAAGGTTGCAGGACTTAGACCTTGTGCCCATCCATTCGTCTCCTGATAGGGACCAGCGGATCGCCGTCGCCCAGGTATGTGTGCGGGACGAGGTTCTTGTCTACCACTACTGTAGGGCCATTAGAGGTTCTGGAGCATTCGCCTGTTTCATCGGCAGCACCAACTGCACCTTCACTATGGTGGAGATAAGGAAGAACGCGACGATTCGACCATCTGATGCAACAAGCTTGTCTACATCCAGAAGCAATACAAGATCATCGGCAACGGGCAGGAGAAGGACTCCGTGGTTGACCTCGCCGAGACCATCATTGACCCATGATAGGCCAACATGAAAGAAGACAACGATACTAAGGACCTGAACACGTGGGAGGACCTCTGAATCTAGCCTACATAACCTACGCGGCCAAGGACGCATACGCATGCTACGACATGTACAGGCGGATCTTGGACATGAGGGCGTGTCTGCTTCTCGTAACCGACGAGTACATGATAGCCGCAGCGTCATGATCAAGCGTGCCAGGAAGGTCTAGATGTTGTACTTTATCTATTTATAAGCACCTTTATCATATGAGTGTTTCATGCATTAGCCTATCTGTCGTAATTATCTGTTTTGTCCAAAATATTTATTTTAAGAACGCATTAACCTGTTTGCTTTTTTAGTGGCTATTTGCTTATGTATGTAACTAGTTCACTTGTCCGTTTAAGAAAACTAGTTCACTCGGCTGTCGTGCTTTGAATCTCCTTCCTGCCAACATATTCCCCTTCTCAGGTGGACCCAGCAGGTCTCGTACACAGACATATGGGACCAACCACCTATTCATTTGTAGTTCTTTATTTTGTTCAATCTTTTGTCCTCTTCCTATACAGCAGCTGGCCATCCCTCTACTCCCACACATTGTCCGGCGGCGGCAGCTCCACCAGCCCACCCTGCACCCGAACAAGTCAACCCTCGTACTCCCCTTCGTCTGCGTCTTCCCCTGCTCCGGTTCGTTCAGTCCGAGGTCTCGGCATCATCCTCCGCCTTGGTGCTCTCGCCGCGGTGTCGCCGTCTATCATTCCCAACATGGTCAGCAAAACAAGAGGAATCAGGAGACAACTTTTCGTCGAGAGGCTGACAGTCCCGGGCCCACCAGGTCCATGGCCTAGGTTTTGTTGTTTAACATGGGCAGCCCACGACATGTTTCAACACTTTTTGGATCCAGCAGGTATCAAGCGGCCTCTGGGCCTCCCAACCTAGCTTGTCTATAACATCAGCAGCCCAAGTTATGTTTGTTTTTTCAAGATGACGCATAGCTCAATTCTATTTTTCTATAAGAATGCAAAACTGAACCTATGTTTTCTATAAGAATGCAAAACTAAACATATATTTATATCTTATTTTATTACATATATATAATAGAAACAACATAAGGTTCCGTTAAACCTGTCATTCATCCAACCATTTTATAGACCTTCCCACTTCCTTTATTTTTTGTTTTCATTAATCCTATATCTGAATTTTCTCCCACTTTATTTTTCGATGTAAACTGAGTTTTCTCACAGTACTTTTCCTAGAACCAACTCAATCGTCCCACGTCTAGCCTAAAAAATAATAATACCCCATGTCCTATTAACTCATCAAATTAAATTGATATTTTATTTTGTAAGTTGAAAGTTCTTACAAAATAATAATAATAATAATTGTTTATATATAACTTGGCAAGTTAATTCCTAGTGATTGCGTACATAAGCTTGCAAAGATTTTACTGACCAATGCAGTAATAGACGTGCAATCATGTGTTTATGTTTTTATAACATTTCTTCGTCCAGCCTAATATGATATTTTCACCCAGCCCAGCAAGTCTGGGGATTTCGAGAAACATGCAAATGGGCTTTAAATTCTACCATATATATAAACGGGCTGCATAGATGCTACATCATTGTTTCACCCAGCCCACCAAATGGACTAAAAAACAAATGGACTGGCTGAAATGTGGGCCAGTAGGTCAAAGCCTAACAAGGCGTTGGATTTACATCCAACGGCTGGCATTCTTCTTCAATCTCTCATCTTCTTCCCCCAGCGCTGCCAGGACCGCCTACTCCAGCCTCCGGCGTCCAGTGGCATTGTTTTGCGCGCCTCAGTGAAACGCTACCCCACCGACGGCCAGGCCATCCCTCCACTCCGCACCTCCTGTTATTCTCTGTCGAGTGTAGGCCCACCCCGCACCCGAACCAGTCAAGTTTCCCACTCCTCTTCGTCTGCGACTCCACTGCCGCATCTTCCCCATCTCTGGGTCGTTCTAGTCTGGGGCCTCGCCGTCGTCCATCGCCTCGCTGGGCTCGGCGCAGCGTGGTGAACAAACGAGAGTCATCAGAAGAGGACTGTACTTGGAGATCCTGACGGCTGGGACCCACGAGGTCCATGGTCGCACGCAAGGAAAGTTCCTCCTTATTAAGATGTTTCCTCCCCCTGACAGCTGGGACCCATCGGCTGTATCTTCACACGGATGTAAGTTCCTTCTTGTTATGTGAAAAAAACCATTCCTCCCGATGACAGCTGGGACTCGGCAGATTTTGTGGCTGACTTGTGGGCCTACTAAGCAGACGTGTACGCAGGGCTTTTTCAACTTAATCAACAAATGATTCTAGCAGCTGGACCATTGGATGTTAATTCAACAGCCATGCTCCTTCTTCAACCTCTCTTCTTGCTCCTGTCTCTCGTGGGCGGCAGTGCTCCCGTGCACCCGAACCAGTCAAGTTTCCCACTCCTCTCCATCTGCGACTCCACTTCCGCGTCTTCCCCATCTCCGAGTCATTCCAGTCTGGGGCCTCGCTGTCTTCCACCGTCATTGGTGTGCTCGGCACGGTGTGGTCAACATGGTCAACAACCGAGAGTCATCAGAAGATGACTGTATGTGAGAGGCTGACAGTGGGGACACACCACGCCCATGGACACATGCATGCAACTACATCCTTTTTACCCTGAAAAATAATGTTTTCTCCCCTGACTGCTGGGCTCACCAGCTACATCTTCGCATGCAAGGAAGTGCGTCTATATTACGGGAAAAAAATGATTCGCCCCCCCCCCCCGGCTGCTGGGATCCACCAGCTACATCTTCGCACGCAAGGAAGTGCCTGACAGTCGAGACCCACCTGGTTGAAAAGTACGTAGCGTTGTCATTCTGGTCGCGAGCGTGTACATACATCTTGGCTGATGTAGAGGCGCGCACGTGTGGTAGTAGAGGCGGGCATGTAGTATGTACACGTACGTATAGCAGCCAGGGTGCAAGAAAGAAAATACGGCCACGTACGTACATACGGGCGGGGTCTCGAATGCCTACTCGCGCATATGTACGGCCAGGGCTCGTGTACATGGTTGTGGCTGGGTCAGAACGGAGAAACAGTGTTGTCGTCGTGTTCATGGGGAGGCAACGGAATGCATCGTGTTCTTCGGGAGGCAACGGAAGACATGTTGTTCATCGGGAGCCAACCGGCTTGGATGAAACAGCCGATGGAAACGAGGCTTGGCATACCGCAGAATGGAGGAAACGGCCTTGTGTTCGACCGGCCACGGTCGAAACGGGATCCCGTTCATTGGGAGGGGTCTGGCGTACCGCAAAACGGAGGAAATGGACTTTTGTTGGACCTCCTACGGTCGAAACGGGGTCCAGTTGACCGAGAGGGGTGTGGCGTATCGCAAAACGGAGGAAACGGACTTGTGTTGGAGCGCTACGGTCGAAACGAGGGTCCTGTTCATCGGGAGGGGTGTGGCATACCGCAAAACGGGACTCCACGGGATACTGTTCATCTCCACCGTCGACCTCCTCCAGCCTCCATGGGCTACTATTCATCCACTATCGACCTCCTCCAGCCTGCACCTACGACTGTTCATCCAGCCTCCACCGACTTACTGTTCAACCAGCCCTCTCCACGGGGTCCTGTTCAACCACCCCTCCATGGGCGACTATTCATCCAGCCCTCCACCGGCTACTGTTCAACCAGCCCTTCACCGGCTACTATTCAACCAGCTCTCCACGGGGTCCTGTTCATCCAGCCCTCCACGGGGTCCTGTTCATCCATCAGCTCGATCGATCGGGGTACTGTTCATCCAGCGGCAACGGCCTCTACTACCACGGGTTCCTGTTCATCCAACCCCACCGGGAACTGGTCATCCAAACCCCCGAACAACGCTCACTGTTCATCCAGAGGCAGCATCGATCAGCTTCTGTTAGCAGCAGTAGCGAAGGAATCGCTCGGTCGGGTTCAGTTAATAGCGATCGATCAATCGCTCGGGTTCAGTAACGCGTAGCCTGCAGTGCAATAGCTCAGGTTTAGTTAGAGCCCAATGCCTCGTTCGGGTTCAGTTAGAGCGTAACGCCTCGCACACACGTGCGTACGTACGAGAGAAACGCGCATCGCTCGGCTCCTGACCAGCCACCGTAACCGGGAACTCCCTGATATTTTCCTCGCCCTCACTTCTACCACAGTTTTTTCCGCCATGGACGGCCCAAAGAATGTCATGCAGCTGCGTCTCCGGCCCGCCCAGGATGAAAAGCCCATTTTTTGTCATGGTTTTTTGTTATAGAAGTAGGATCCCACCACATCTATGTGGATACCGGGTTTTGTCACAATTATTGTCATAGAAGTGTCATAAGTATGACAGAAAAAAATTCGTTCGGCCCAAAATGTCACGGATGTGTCCTTTTTTGTACTGTTTGTGACTCCTTGAACTAGTGCAAGATGTGAAAGTTGTTTGCACTTGTCCTCGCCAAAATGATATGAGTGAAGTATGTTGGCCGAGTGATACGTCTCCGTCGTATCTACTTTTCCAAACACTTTTGCCCTTTTTTGGACTCTAACTTGCATGATTTGAATGGAACTAACCCGGACTGACGTTGTTTTCATCAGAATTGCCATGGTGTTATTTTTGTGCAGAAATAAAAGTTCTCGGAATGACCTGAAAATCAACGGAGAATTATTTTGGAATAAATACTGGAAGGAAGATCCAAATCAGGGGGGCCTCCACCTGTCCACGAGGGTGGGGGCGCCCTACCCCTTGGGCACGCCCCTTGCCTCATGGGCCCCCTGACGCTCCACCGACCTCAACCTTGACTCCATATATTCACTTTCGGGGAGAAAAAACCCAGAGAGAAGGATCCATCGCGTTTTACGATATGGAGCCGCCGCCAAGCCCTAAACTCTCTCGGGAGGGCTGATCTGGAGTCCGTTCGAGGCTCTGGAGAGGGGAATCTATCGCCATCTTCATCATGAACCTTCCTCCATCACCAATTTCATGATGCTCACCGTCGTGCGTGAGTAATTCCATCGTAGGCTTGTTGGACGGTGATGGGTTGTATGAGATTTATCATGTAATCGAGTTAGTTTTGTTAGGGTTTGATCCCTAGTATCCACTACATTCTGAGATTGATGTTGCTATGACTTTGCTATGCTTAATGATTGTCACTAGAGCCCGCATGCCATGATTTAGGATCTGAACCTATTATGTTTTCATCAATATATGCGAGTTATTGATCCTATCTTGCAAGTCTATAGTCACATATTATGTGTTATGATCTGGCAACCCCGAAGTGACAATAATCGGGACCACTCCCGGTGATGATCGTAGTTTGAGGAGTTCATGTATTCACTATGTGTTAATACTTTGGTTTGGTACTCTATTAAAAGGAGGCCTTAATATCCCTTAGTTTCCAATAGGACCCCGCTGCCGCAGGAGGGTAGGACAAAAGATGTCATGCAAGTTCTTTTCCATAAGCACGTATGACTATATTCGGAATACATGCCTACATTACATTGATGAATTGGAGCTAGTTCTGTGTCACCCTAAGTTATGACTGTTACATGATGAACCGCATCCGGCATAATTCTCCATCACTGATCCATTGCCTACGAGCTTTCCATATATTGTTCTTCGCTTATTTACTTTTCCGTTGCTATTGTTATCATCACTATAAAACACCAAAAATATTACTTTTTCTACCGTTACCTTTTACCACCGTTACCACTATTATCATATTACTTTTCTACTAAATACCTTGCTGTAGATATTAAGTTTCCAGGTGTGGCTGAATTGACAACTCAGCTGCTAATACTTGAGAATATTCTTTGGCTCCCCTTGTGTCGAATCAATAAATTTGGGTTGAATACTCTACCCTCGAAAACTGTTGCGATCCCCTATATTTGTGGGATATCAAGACTATTTTCTGGCGCCGTTGCCATGGAGCATAGCTCTATTCTTTGATTCACTTGGGATTTATATCTACTTATTATTATGAAGAACTTGAAAGATCCAAGAACCAAGATTTATCCCTCGACTACGAGGGGAGGTAAGGAACTTCCATCTAGCACTGCACTTGATTCACCTTCTGTTTTGAGTAAGCTTGTGACACCTAAACCTGCTTCTGTTATTAATTCTGATATGTCGCATGTTATTGATGATGCCACTTCTGTTATGCATGATACTTATGATGAAACTACTTCTATGCTTGATAGTACTTTGCCACTTGGTGAATTTCTTGATGAACAACTTGCTAGGGCTAGCGAGAATGAAATTATTGAAACTGATAATGTTGATGTAAGTGATGATGAAGATTCTCCCCCTAGATATGAATTGCCTGTTGTTCCTGAGGGTTATGTTATGGATGAAGAAACTGTTAGAGACTTTCTTGCTTGCAATGATAGGAGTGATCTTAAGAAATTATTAGCTAAGTTGAAACAAAAAACTCTGAATGCTAGAATGAAATATGATCCTGCTTATGCTACTTCACCTATCTTTGTTACTGATAAGGATTATGAATTCTCTATCGACCCTGAGATAATTACTTTAGTTGAATCTGATCCTTTTTACGGCTGTGAATCTGAAACTGTTGTGGCACATCTTACTAAATTAAATGATATAGCCACCCTGTTCACTAATGATGAGAGAACTCGCTACTATTATATCCTTAAGATATTTCCGTTCTCATTAAAGGGTGATGCTAAGATATGGTTTAATTCTATTGATCCTGTTTTGTGCGTAGTCCCCAGGATATGATTTATTACTTCTCTGCTAAATATTTCCCTGCTCATAAGAAACAAAGCTGCCTTAAGGGAAATATATAATTTTGTGCAAATTGAAGAAGAGAGTCTCTCACAAGCTTGGGGGAGGCTTCTCCAATTACTTAATGCTTTGCCTAATCATCCTCTTAAGAAAAATGAAATACTTGATATCTTTTATAATGGACTAACCGATGCTTCCAGAGACCACCTGGATAGTTGTGCTGGTTGTGTTTTCAGGGAAAGAACACAAGATGAAGCTGAAATTTTATTGAATAATATGTTGACCAATGAAAATAATTGGACACTTCCTGAGCCAACCCCTAAGCCAACTCCAGAGAAAAGGGGTGTTCTGTTTCTCAGTCATGAAGATATGCAAGAAATCTATGAAAGAAAAAGGTATTAAAGCTGGAGATGTTAAGAATTTACATCCTATTTAAGAAATACATGGTCTTAATTTACCGCATGTTGAAGAAATACATGGTCTTGATAACCCAACATAGGTAGTAAAGGTAAATTCTCTCTATAGATATGATAAAGCTGAAATCCCTCTTACTAAGTTTGCTAGCCATTGCTCACATGGATTTGATAACTTTATGGTTAAGCAAGAAGACTTCAATGCTTATTTTGGTAGAGAATTAAAATGCAATGCTTATATGATTGAACACTTGAGTGATTATATGTCCAGAGTTAAAGGTGAACTAAAACTTATTAGTAAACATGCTTCTATGGTTACCACTCAAGTAGAACAAGTACTTAAACCTCAGAATGATTTGCTCAATGAATTAAATAGTAAGAAAAATGATAATGTTGTTAGAGTTATGACTAGAGGTGGTAAAATGACTCAGGAACCTTTGTATCCTGAGGGCCATCCTAAGAGAATTGAGCAAGATTCTCAGAGAAATAATGTTGATGCACCTAGTCCTTCTAAAAGAAGAAAAAGAAAAATGATAGGACTTTGCATGCTTCTAGTGAACCTGTTGTAGACACACTTGAGAATCCCAATGATATTTCTATTTCTGATGCTGAAACCCAATCTGGTAATGAACGTGAACCTAGTGATAATGTCAATGATGATGTTCATGTTGATGCTCAACCTAGCAATAATAATGATGTAGAGATTGAACCTACTGTTGATCTTGATAACCCACAATCAAAGAATCAACATTATGATAAGAGAGACTTTGTTGCTAGGAAGGACGGTAATGAAAGAGAACCATGGCTTCAGAAACCCATGCCTTTTCCTCCCAAACCATCCAAGAAGAAGGATGATGAGGCTTTTGAGCGCTTTGCTGAAATGATTAGACCTATATTTTTGATTAGACCTATATTTTTGCGTATGCGATTAACTGATATGCTCAAAGTGAATCATTATGCTATGTATATGAAAGAAATTGTTACAAATAAAAGAAAGATACCAGAAGCTGAAATTTCCACCATGCTTGCTAATTATACTTTTAAGGGTGGAATATCTAAGAAACTAGGAGATCCCGGAGTACCAACTATACCATGCTCCATTAAAAGAAACTATGTTAAAACTGCTTTATGTGATCTTGGAGCCGGTGTTAGTGTTATGCATCTCTCTTTATATCGTAGACTTGATTAGAATAAGTTGACACCAACTGAAATATCTTTGCAAATGGCTGATAAATCAACTGCTATACCTGTCGGTATTTGTGAGGATGTGCCTGTTGTGGTTGCGAACGTTACTATTTTAACGGACTGTGTTATTCTAGATATTCCCGAGGACGATAGTATGTCTATTATTCTTGGAAGACCCTTTTTGAATACTGCAGGGGCTATTATTGATTGCAACAAAGGCAATGTCACTTTTCATGTTAATGGCAATGAGCATACGGTACACTTTCCGAGGAAACAACCTCAAGTTCATAGTATAAACTCTATTGGAAAAATTGCATCGATTATTTTTGGTGGTTTTGAATTTCCTCTTCCTACTGTCAAGAAGAAATATGATATTCTTATTGTTGGGGACATGCATATCCCCGTTGAGGTAACCTAGTGTTATTCGAAAATTCTCCGGTTCCATGTTATTCGGAGTGAGTTTATTAACAAGACCTGATCAACCTTGTTAGTGGATTCCTTTTGATGAGCATGAGATGGATGAATTTAGAAAACACAACTCTCTGTACCCTCTTTTTACTTTCTATTATTTATATTAAATAAAGCAAAAATAGTAATTTCTGTCTGTTTTCTAAATTATCCATGCAATAAAAAATACCCCGAAAATAAAAGTTCTCCAAATGCCCTGAAATTTAAATATGATTTTTTCTGGAATATTTGAGAATATCTTTCACTGAAAACAAAGCAGGGGGAGAAAGCACCTGGCCACGAGGGTGGAGGGCGCACCCCCTACCTCGTGGGCCCATGGTGGCTCCCCTCCACTTATTCCAGCTACCACACACTCCTTCTTCCTCCCAAAAACACTACTAGCCAGCTCAAACCCGAGTCCAAGCTCATCTTGCTGCCATTTTCGATATCCTTGCTCAAAGCACCTCTCACAAAACTGCTTTGGGGGATTGTTCTTTGGTATGTGACTCCTCCAATGGTCCAATTAGTTTTTGTTCTAGTGCTTTATTCATTGCATATTTTTGCTTCTTAGGTGACCTTGTTCTTGAGCTTGCATGTCAAATTTATATGGTCAAAAGTAGTTTTAATGCATGATATATCCTCTAGGCACTTGTGGGAGTAGTTGCTATCAATTTTGTTGAGTTTGGTTCACTTTTATTTTGAAGTTACTAAAAATTTCAGAAATTTTCCAGAGGAAGAAATATGTTTAGGAAAATGTACCAAGGTGGTCCTTCAAGGAAGCAAGGACCCATGCTCGCAATACGCGATGTCGATGATGAACCACCGAGGGAAGCTCAGGTGCGGGCTTGTGAATGGCCGTCGGAGGACTTTATGGATCGAGCAGGAATCAAGGAAGAATTTAACGCGCATGTGCTTAATGCCGATCTTGAGAGCTTCGAGGCAGATAAGTGCTGCCAATACCACTATCTCACTGATTCCTTTGTGAGAACATTTGAATTTTCATCATCACGCAATTCTCAAACTGTCCTATTTGATCTTTATGAAAATTCTTATACTATGTACTTAGAGGATTTTAATACTGCTTGCAAACTTCCACAATGGGACAACACTAGTGAGCCTCACAAATCTGAGTTTAGAGATTTTCTTGCTAGTATAACTGTGGGGGAATCTAGAGATATAACACAAGCTACCATAGGGAGCATTCATTTTCCTGCTATACATTATTTTGCTCTCTTCATAGGTAGGTGCATAAATGGTAAGGATGAAGCATGTCACATGTGTGTCTCTGGCCTCGGTACTCTTAGGAGTGCTATGTTAGGAGATAAATCTTATAATTTGGGAGCCATTGTTGCACGTAGGTTGCATCTTAATAGATTTAATGGATATTTCTTTGGTGGAATTTATGCAGCCCGTCTAGCTAATTTTCTTGATATGCCCATACGTGGGTATGATATTGAGTTGCCTCCTATTTATTTAGATTATGAGGCTATGGTTCGTCATCAGTTTGTTGAAAGGAACGATCAGTTCCTCCAGTATCGACTAATCTTTGATAGACGATGCACCTATCACGTCGCTCTCCCTGCTCCTACTTTCTTTGACTTTCAGGCAAAAGGGAGATATGTTATAACCAGGGAGGAGGCGACCGAGTACGAGAGGAGGGCACAGACAGCTCGCCTCCAAGCTGCAGCTCATCAGGCAATTGCCGCTGCATCTCAGTACGACCCTAGCTACAACTTTGGATATCCGCCAGGCCAGTCGTGGCCATAGACCAACTTAGGCCAAAAGCCTAAGCTTGGGGGAGTACGTATTTCTCACCGACATTACATTCATGCTCACACACTCATTGCTAGTTGTCGGTGCTCATACTTTTTCATTGTAACATCCATGCTAGTTTATTTCCCTTTTTATGCTTACTTCTTGTGTGTTTAATAAACCTTAATAAAAAAATAAAAAAATTAGTTGTATTTTTTAGTTAGTCTACTTTCCACGCTTGTAGTAGTAACTAAAAAGAAAACCCAAAAAGATTTCTCGTTCTTCTTTTGCTCGTTGGGAGCTTTCCCGTGTAAATAGTTTTATTTCTTTTCTGGTTCTTTGGGGGTCGAGAGGACAAGACCATAATGAAAATGTTGAGTGGCTCTTATATGCATTATTGTTGATCTAACAAAGGGCCCATATTACCTTGTCTTCTCTATTGAATTGAATGCTTGCAGATTCCAGCTTAGTCCAATGCACATGCACTATTATTATTATTCACATCGTTCAGTCGTGCAAGTGAAAGGCAATAATGATGATTATATGATGAACTTATTGAGATGAGAAAAGCTGGTATGAACTCGACCTCTCTTGTTTTTGTAAATATGAGTAGTTCATCGTTCCCCATTCAGCCTATTGTGAATAAACATGTTTGCAATGACAATTAGATATTATAGTTGCTTATGCCATACTTAATTAGCTAGGAGTTTATAATGGTTTACCTTGCGTGCCAACATGCTATTAAAATGGTTGTGATGTGGTATGATAGGGTGGTATCCTCTTTTGAACGATTCGAGTGGCTTGACTTGGCACATGTTCACGCATGTAGTTGGAAAAAAAATCAATGTAGCCTCTACGATATTTATGTTCATGGTGCATTATATCCTACTCATGCTTGCATTCGGTGTTGATTAATTTTAATGCATGTTCATGACTGTTGTGGCTCTCTAGCTGGTCGCTTCCCAGTCTTTTGCTAGCCTTCACTTGTACTAAGCGGGAATACTGCTTGTGCATCCAATTCCATAAACCCCAAAGTTATTCCATATGAGTCCACCATACCTACCTATATACGGTATCTACCTGCCGTTCCAAGTAAATTTGTATGTGCCAAACTCTAAACCTTCAAATCAACATTCTGTTTTGTATGCTTGAATAGCTCATGTATCAACTAGGGTTGTCCGTATCTTCCATGTTAGACAGGTTATTCTCAAGAGGAGTGGACTCCGCTCCTCACTCACGAGAAAATGGCTGGTCACCGGGATGCCCAGTCCCATGCTTTATGCAAATCAAATCAAAATAATTGCAAACAAAACTCCCTCGGGACTGTTGTTAGTTGGAGGCACTCGTTGTTTCGAGCAAGCCATGGATTGATGCTTGTTGGTGGAGGGGGAGTATAAACTTTACCAGTCTATTTGGGAACCGCCTACAATGTGTGTAGCATGGAAGATATCACCATCTCTCGGTTGTTATGTTGACAACGAAAGTATACCGCTCAAAATTCTATTCATATCTATTTCAAAATCGAGCTCTAGCACCTCTACAAATCCCTGCTTCCCTCTGCGAAGGGCCAATCTATTTACTTTTATGTTGAGTCATCATCCTCTTATTAAAAAGCACCAGTTGGAGAGTACCACTGTCATTTGCATCCATTACTGTTAGTTTACATTGAGTATGACTTGACTGGATCTCTTTTACCATGAATTACAATGTCTAGTCAGTCCTTGATCTTTAAAGGTGCTCTGCATTTATGTTTTGCGGTCTCAGAAAGGGCTAGCGAGATACCATCTTGTTATATCATATCATGATTGTTTTGAGAAAGTGTTGTCATCCGAGATTTATTATTATTGCTCGCTAGTTGATTATGCCATTGATATGAGTAAACATGAGATCTAAATGTTATTGTGACTATGGTTAGTTCATAATCTTTACTGAAAACTTGAATGTTGGCTTTACATATTTACAACAACAAGAGCAAATAGAGTTTGTAAAAGTTTTTCTTTATCACTTTCAGCTTATCAACTGAAGTTCTTGAGGACAAGCAAAGGTTTAAGATTGGGGGAGTTGATACGTCTCCGTCGTATCTACTTTTCCAAACACTTTTTCCCTTGTTTTGGACTCTAACTTGCATGATTTCAATGGAACTAACCCGGACTGATGCTGTTTTCAGCAGAATTGCCATGGTGTTATTTTTGTGCAGAAATAAAAGTTCTAGGAATGACCTGAAAATCAACGGAGAATTATTTTGGAATAAATACTGGAAGGAAGATCCACGTCAGGGGGCCTCCACCTGTCCACGAGGGTGGGGGCGCGCCCTACCCTCTTGGGAACGCCCCCTGCCTCGTGGGCCCCCTGAGGCTCCACCAACCTCAACCTTGACTCCATATATTCACTTTCGAGGAGAAAAATAGCAGAGAGAAGGATTCATTGTGTTTTACGATACGGAGCCACCGCCAAGCCCTAAACTCTCTCGGGGGGCTGATCTGGAGTCCGTTCGGGGCTTCGAAGAGGGGAATCTATCGCCATCATCATCATCAACCTTCCTACATCACCAATTTCATGATGCTCACCACCGTGCGTGAGTAATTCCATCATAGGCTTGCTGGACGATGATGGGTTGGATGAGATTTATCATGTAATCGAATTAGTTTTGCTAGGGTTTAATCCCTAGTATCCACTATGTTCTGAGATTGATGTTGCTATGACTTTCCTATGCTTAATGCTTGTCACTATGGCCCGAGTGCCATGATTTCAGATCTGAACCTATTATGTTTTCATCAAGATATGAGAGTTCTTGATCCTATCTTGCAAGTCTATAGTCACCTACTATGTGTTATGATCCGGCAACCCCGAAGTGACAATAATCGGGACCACTCCCGGTGATGACCGTGGTTTGAGGAGTTGATGTATTCACTATGTGTTAATGCTTTGGTTCGGTACTCTATTAAAAGGAGGCCTTAATATCCCTTAGTTTCCAATAGGACCCCGCTGCCACGGGAGGGTAGGACAAAATATGGCATGCAAGTTCTTTTCCATAAGCACGTATGACTATATTCGGAATGCATGCCTACATTACATTGATGAATTGGAGCTAGTTCTGTGTCACCCTAGGTTATGACTGTTACATGATGAACCGCATCCAGCATAATTCTCCATCACCGATCCATTGCCTACGAGCTTTCCATATATTGTTCTTCGCTTATTTACTTTTCCGTTGCTATTGTTATCATCACTATAAAACACCAAAAATATTACTTTTGCTACCGTTACCTTTTACCACCGTTACCACTATTATCATATTACTTTTCTACTAAATACCTTGCTGTAGATATTAATTTTCCAAGTGTGGTTGAATTGACAACTCAGCTGCTAATACTTGAGAATATTCTTTGGCTCCCCTTGTGTCGAATCAATAAATTTGGGTTGAATACTCTACCCTCGAAAACTATTGTGATCCCCTATACTTGTGGGTTATCACGGAGTCACCCTCAAGAACTCTCTAGTTCTTCTTCTTCAGGATCCACATCAACTTGATGGGAATCCTTGGAGTTGTAGTCATACTTGATGAGGAAGAACTTGATGTAGTCTTGGGAACCCACTTGACCAAGGCCTTGGGAGCTCCTTCAAATGCATCAATCTCTTCTTGAAGCTTGTCCTTGCCTTTTTGCTTGTGGTCTTGTGGGGGAAGATCATCTTGAGCTTGTGTCCCCTTGAAAGAAGTTGGATCATACTTCTCTTGTTGAGGAACAAACTTCGTCTTGGGGTATTGATCTTCTTCCCATTCAACTCCATTGGCATTGAACTTCCGTTCAAAACCAACACTTTGATTCTTCCGGTGCCTTCCTTGCTTGCGTACAATTTCCTCAAATTGCTTACTTTCGGCAAGGCTCTTGTAAACACCTTTCTCTATAATTCCCTTCAATAAGGTATTTTCTTGCTCAAGTGTAACTTGGCTAAGAGAATCATTAGTGGAATCAAGAGAACTACTAGAAGTAACAACATTGGATTTAACAAGATTATTGTTACTACTAGAAGAAGAATCTTTCTTGTTCTTGTTACTCGATTTTTCTTGTGGCATGTAAGTAGACAAGAGTAAACGCTCGGCAATGTAAGAAGAACTTTTCTTGCGAAGATCATCATTGATTGCCTTTAAGAACCCATGCTCTTGCTCAAGATTGAGCTTTTCAAAGTGTAGCTTCTCATGAGTCTTTAAAAGCTCTCGATGATCTTCTAAGGTAGTTTCATGAGCTAACTTAGAGTGTTTAGTTCTTTAGTTAGACGCTCAATCTCCTTCTTATCATCGTCATTCGTTTTATCTTGATTAGCATGATTAATAGCAAGTTCATCATAGTTTTCATCGCTAGAGTTGTCAACAAGTAAATCATCATCACCTAGCAATTCATCTTGATCACTATTGAAATTAACATACTCGGGGTGTGATACCTTTGGGCCTTTAGCCATGAAGCATCTTCCAATTCCTTCATTTGGTGAGTCAAATATGTCGTAGGAGTTGGTCGACACAAGTGCTGGACCAGCAACACCTTCATCTTGAGTATATTCGGAGTCAGAGTGATAACTTCTCTCGGAGTGATGATCGGAGTCGGAGCCGGATACCCATTCACCAACATGAGCTTGATGTCTTCGTTTTGTGTAGCTCCTTGATGACTTGTCCTTCCTTTCCGAATCCTTGCTTCTACGAGAGGTTCTTCGTTCATAACGATCATCTCTAGTCCTTCTCTCTCTTGGAGGTGATTCTTCTCTTCTACTTCTCCTTTTAGGTGAGTCTTCTCTTCTTTTGTAGGGAGCCGTACACTCATTGGAGTAGTGTTCCGGTCTTCCACAATTGTAGCATTACACTCACAACTGGAAGATCTTTTGTCATTGTAGGACCTTGAATTGGAACTCCTTTCTTTGCTTCTACTCTTGTAGAACTTGTTGAAGTTCTTCACCATTAGGCTCAATTCCTCAATGAAGGCTTGTTTCTCACTTGACGATGTAGGAGCATCACATGAGGCTTTGTAAGCACCACTGGACTTGTTGTGAAGCTCTTCTTTATCCTTGAGTGACATCTCATGAGCAACAATTCTTCCAATGACTTCCATTGGCTTGAGATCTTTGTAATTGGGCATCATTTGGATCAATGTGCACACGGTATCATATTTTCCATCCAAGGCTCTTAGGATCTTCTTGATGATGAATCTGTCGGTCATCTCTTCACTTCCTAAGCCGGCAATCTCATTTGTGATGAGAGCAAGCCTAGAGTACATTTCAGTGACACCTTCACCATCCTTCATTTTGAACTTGTCAAGCCGACTTTGAAGCACATCCAATTGGGATTCCTTGACGGAGTTGGTACCTTCGTGCATATCAATCAAAGTATCCCAAATTTCCTTTGCATTCTCAAGACGGCTGATTTTTTTGAATTCATCGGGGCACAATCCGTTGAAGATGATATCGAAGCTTGAGCATTGTATTGTAGCATCCTCAACTCTTCCGTGGCAGCTACACGATTCGGTTCTCCCCCATCGAAGAATTCACCTTGCAAGCCAATACACACAATAGCCCAAACTGAAGGAAATACTCCCTAGAGGAAATAATAAAGTTGTTATTTATATTTCCTTATATCATGATAATTGTTTATTATTCATGCTAGAATTGTATTAACCGGAAACTTAGTACATGTGTGAATACATAGACAAAACAGAATGTCCCTAGTATGCCTCTACTTGACTAGCTCGTTAATGAAAGATGGTTATGTTTCTTGACCATAGACATGTGTTGTCATTTCATGAACGGGATCACATCATTAGAGAATGATGTGATGGACAACACCCATCCGTTAGCTTAGCATTATGATCATTTAGTTTTATTGCTATTGCTTTCTTCGTGACTTATACATGTTCCTCTGACTATGAGATTATGCAACTCCCGAATACCAGAGGAACAGCTTGTGTGCTATCAAACATCACAACATAACTGGGTGATTATAAGATGCTCTATAGGTGTCTCCGAAGGTGTTTGTTGGGTTGGCATAGATCGAGATTAGGATGTGTCACTCCATGTATCGGAGAGGTATCTCTGGGCCCTCTCGGTAATGCACATCACTATGAGCTTGCAAGCAATGTGACTAATGAGTTAGTTGCGGGATGTTGCCTTACGGAACGAGTAAAGAGACTTGCCAGTAATGAGATTGAACTAGGTATGATGATACCGACGATCGAATCTCAGGCAAGTAACATACCGATGACAAAGGGAATAATGTATGTTGTTATGTGGTTTGACCGATAAAGATCTTTGTAGAATATGTAGGAACCAATATGAGGATCCAGGTTCCGCTATTAATTATTGACCGGAGATGTGTCTCGGTCATGTCTACATAGTTCTCGAACTCGTAGGGTCCGCACGCTTAACGTTCGATGACGATTTGTATTATGAGTTATGTGATTTGATGAACCTAAGTTTGTTCGGAGTCCCAGATGAGACCACGGACATGACGAGGAGTCTCCAAATGGCCGAGAAGTAAAGATTGGTATATTGGAAGGTTATGTTTGGACACCGGAATGGTTTCGAAAAGGTTCAGACATTTTCCGGAGTACCGGGGGATTACCGGAACCCCCGAGGGGTTAATGGGCCTTCATGGGCTATAGTGGAGAGAGGAGGCAGCAGCCAGGTGGAGGAGCATGCCCCCAAGCCCAAACCGAATTGGACTAGGGTTGGGGGGTGGCCCCCTTTCCGTCTTCTCCTCCACCTCTTTCCCCTTCCCCGCTTCTCCGGAAAGGAAAGGAGGGGGTCGGATCCTACTTGGACCGGGAGTCCAAGTAGGACTCCCCCCCTGGCGCGCCCCCCCCCTTCGGCCGGCCTCCTCTCCTCCCCCTTTATATACGTGGGAGGGGGCACCCCAAAGGCACACCAAGTCTTCTCTTAGCCGTGTGTGGTGCCCCCCTCCACAGTTACACACATCGGTTATATCGTTGTAGTGCTTAGGCAAAGCCATGCGCCGGTAACTTCATCATCACCGTCAACACGTCGTCGTGCTGATGAAACTCTCCCTCTTCCTCAACTGGATCAAGAGCTCGAGGGACGTCATCGAGCTGAACGTGTGCTGAACACAGAGGTGCCATACGTTCGGTGCTTGGATCGGTTTAATCGCGAAGACGTTCGACTACATCAACCACATTACTAAACGCTTCCGCTTTCGGTCTATGAGGGTATGTGGACACACTCTCCCCTCTCGTTGCTATGCATCACCTAGATAGATCTTGCATGATCGTAGGAATATTTTTTTGAAATACTACGTTCCCAAACAGTGGCATCCGAGCCAGGTCTATGCGTAGATGTTATATGCACGAGTAGAACACAATGAGTTGTGGGCGATAATAGTCATACTGCTTACTAGCAATGTCTTACTTTGATTCGGTGGTATTGTTGGATGAAGCGGCCCGGACCGACATTACATGACCATGTTCATGAGACTAGTTCTACCGACGTGCTTTGCACACAGGTGGCTAGCGGGTGTCTGTTTCTCCAACTTTAGTTGAATCGAGTTTGACTATGCCCGGTCCTTGTTGAAGGTTAAAATAGCACACTTGATGAAAATCGTTGTGGTTTTGATGCGTAGGTAAGAACGGTTCTTGCTAGAAGCCCGTAGCAGCCACGTAAAACTTGCAACAACAAAGTAGAAGCCGTCTAACTTGTTTTTGCAGGGCATGTTGTGATGTGATATGGTCAAGATGTGATGAGATATAAATTTTTGTATGAGATGATCATATTTTGTAGAAGTTATCAGCAACTGGCAGGAGCCTTATGGTTGTCGCTTTATTGTATGAAATGCAATTGCCATGTAATTTCTTTACTTTATCACTAAGCGGTAGCGATAGTCGTAGAAGCAATAGTTGGTGAGACGACAACGATGCTACGATGGAGATCAAGGTGTCAAGCCAGTGATGATGGTGATCATGATAGTGCTTTGGAGATGGAGATCAAAGGCACAAGATGATGATGGCCATATCGTATCACTTAGTTTGATTGCATGTGATGTTTATCCTTTATGCATCTTATTTTGCTTAGTACGACAATAGCATTATAAGATGATCCCTCACTAAATTTCAAGGTATAAGTGTTCTCCCTGAGTATGCACTGTTGCGACAGTTCGTCGTGCCGAGACACCACATGATGATCGGGTGTGATAAGCTCTACGTTCACATACAATGGGTGCAAGCCAATTTTGCACACGCGGAATACTTGAGTTAAACTTGACGAGCCTAGCATATGTAGATATGGACTCGAAACACTGAGACCGAAAGGTCGAACATGAATCATATAGTAGATATGATCAACATAGTGGTGTTCACCATTGAAAACTACTCCATCTCACGTGATGATCGGACATGGTTTAGTTGACATGGATCACGAGATCATTTAGATGACTAGAGGGATGTCTACCTAAGTGGGAGTTCTTAAGTAATATGATTAATTTAACTTTAACTTATTATTAACTTAGTCCTGATTGTATTTGCATATCTATGTTGTAGATCAATAGCTTGCGATATAGGTCCCCGTTTATTTTTTGATATGTTCCTAGAGAAAATAAGTTGAAAGATGATAGTAGCAATGATGTAGACTGGGTTCGTGATCTAAGGACTATCCTCATTGCTGCACAGAAGAATTATGTCCTTGATGCACCGCTAGGTGACAGAACTATTGCAGGAGCAGGTGCAGATGTTATGAACATTTGGCAAGCTCGGTATGATGACTACTTGATAGTTTAGTGCGCCATGCTTTACGGCTTAGAACCGGGACTTCAAAAATGTTTTGAACGCCACAGAGCATATAAAGATGTTCCAAGAGCTGAAATCGGTATTTCAGACTCATGCCCGAGTCGAGAGGTATGAGACCTCTGACAAGTACTTTGCCTACAAGATGGAGGAGAATAGCTCAACCAGTGAGCATGTGCTCAGAATGTCTGAGTACTACAATCGCTTGAATCAAGTGGGAGTTAATCTTCCAGATAAGATAGTGATTGATAGAGTTCTCTAGTCACTATCACCAAGTTACTGGAACTTCGTGATGAACTGTAATATGCAAGGGATGATGAAAACGATTCCTGAGCTCTTCGCGATGCTAAAATCGGTGAAGGTAGAAATAAAGAAAGAGCATCAAGTGTTGATGGTTGACAAGACCACTAGTTTCAAGAAAAAGGGAAAAGGGAAGAAGGGGAACTTCAAGAAGAATGACAAGCAAGTTGCTGCTCAAGTGAAGAAACCCAAGTCTGGACCTAAGCCTGAGACTGAGTGCTTCTACTACAAAGGAAATGGTCACTGGAAACGGAACTGCCCCAAATACTTGGCGGATAAGAAGGATGGCAAAGTGAACAAAGGTATATATGATATACATTTTATTGGTGTGTACTTTACTAGTGTTCATAGTAGCCCTGGGTATTTGATACTGGTTCAAGTTTCTAAGATTAGTAACTCGAAACAGGAGCTACAAAATGAACAAAGACTAGTTGAGGGTGAGGTGACGATGTGTGTTGGAAGTGATTCCAAGGTTGATAAGATCACCATCACATACTCCCTCTACCTTCGGGGTTAGTATTGGACCTAAATAAATGTTATTTGGTGTTTGCGTTGAGCATCAATATAATTGGATCATGTTTATTGTGATACAGTTATTCATTTAAGTCAGAGAATAATTGTTGTTCTGTTTACAAGAATAAAACCTTCTTTGGTCTTACATCCAATGTAAATGATTTACTGAATCTCGATCATCATGATACACATATACATAATATTGATACCAAAAGATGCAAAGTTCATAATGATAGTGCAACATGTTTGTGGCACTACCGTTTAGGTCATATTGGTGTAAAGCGCATGAAGAAACTCCATTCAGATGGACTTTTGGAATCACTTGATTATGAATCATTTGATACTTGCGAACCATGCCTCATGGGCAATATGACTAAAACTCCGTTCTCCGGAACAATGGAGTGAGCAAATGACTTATTGGAAATAATACATACCGTTGCATGCGTTCCAATGAGTGTTGAGGCTCGCGGCGGGTGTCGGTGTCAAAACCGGCGGATCTCGGGTAGGGGGTCCCGAACTGTGCTTCTAAGGCGGATGGTAACATGAGGCAGGGGACACGATGTTTACCCAGGTCCGGGCCCTCTCGATGGAGGTAAAACCCTACGTCCTGCTTTATTGTTCTTGATGATATGAGTATTACAAGAGTTGGTCTACCACGAGATCAGAGAGGCTAAACCCTAGAAGCTAGCCTATGTATGATTGTATGTTGTCCTATGGACTAAAACCCTCCAGTTTATATAGACACCGGAAGGGGCTAGGGTTACACAAGGTCGGTTACAAAGGAGGAGATATGCATATCTGTATTTCCTAGCTTGCCTTCCACGCCAAGTAGACTCCCATCCGGATACGGGACGAAGTCTTTAATCTTGTATCTTCATAGTCCAACAATCCGGCCAAAGGATATAGTCCGGATATTTGGAGACCCCCTAATCCAGGGCTCCCTCGGTAGCCCATGAACCAGGCTTCAATGATGATGAGTCCGGCGTGCAGTGTTGTCTTCGGCATTGCAAGGCGGGTTCCTCCTCCGAATACACCACGGAAGAGTTTGAATACAAGGATAGTGTCCGACCCTACAAAATAAGTTCCACATACCACCGTAGAGAGAATAATATTTCCACAAATCTAATTTGCTGACACGTTTTGACAGCATGACATCACGCCACGGCCCGGTCATTATTTGAACCGTTTTTCTTTAACCAGCCCCGCACATAACGCGAGGCGGTTTCTTGACACGTCTTGTCAAAGAAGAGATCGTGTTCCCCTTATCACGGGATTCTCATCAATACAAACGAGGGTAACCCAACCGTGCCTGTTGGTATGACTCCTAGATCTTAGGTAAGTCTCAAACGGCCACAAGGAGGACGCCTGATATTCACCCCCTTTATACAGGGGACAAGGCTTTTTCTTTTTTCCCTCCCGCACTCAATTGAATCCTTCCCCCGCCTCGAGTTCTAACACCCAAAGCTCAGGTCAGGTGCTTCGGACCTTCAATCATGTCTGGATCCAGCCTTCAAGTTCGGTGGATGCCTTCCTCCGTCACGAAGGAGGACATAAAGAAGTTGAGGGAGGCCAGATATCTGACCGCCGAAATTTCGCATAGGCTGCCCGCCCGAGGGCAGGTCGTCCCTACTCCCGAACCCAACGAGAGCATTGTGTTCGTCTCCCACTTCCTCCGAGGACTAGGCCTCGCTCTAGATCCCTTTGTTAGGGCTCTTATGTTCTATTACGGGCTGGATTTTCACGATCTAGCCCCGGATTCCCTTCTTCACATCTCGTCATTTATTGTCGTATGTGAGGCCTTCCTCCACATTACCCCTCACTTCGGCCTGTGGCTCAAGACCTTCGATGTGAAGCCGAAGACGGTCGAGGGGCAGTACACAGCGTGCGGAGGTGCTTTAATAAGCAAAATTGCTGACGCTCCATGGCCGAAGGGTTCCTTTCTAGAGGTGTCCGGATTGTGGCAGCGAGAGTGGTTTTACATCACAGCTCCCCGAAGTGCCAAATGGGTAGCCGCCCCCACCTTTCGCTCAGGCCCCCCACCACAACTGATTTCATGGATCAGCAGGGGGCTGAGTTGGGGTGCAGCCAAGGACGTGCCAATACTGCAGAGCCGTATCCAAGATCTCTTCAAGGGAGATTTCAGTCTGGTTATGGTAATGCAAGTTATGTTGGTTCGTCGAGTCCAGCCTTGCAAACTCCGACCCCTCCGCATGTGGGAATTCAACCCGGAAGGACCGCGCACTATTCATCATTTCCTCGACATGACGCACGAGGAGATGTACAAATCGTTCTTCGGACCCCAAATAGAGTGTCCGGACACCACCGAGGACGTGGGCCTAAGCTGCAACCACCCCGCTGCCCAAGTAAGTAATCCCATGGCCGAACACACTGTCTTTTTCTTTATCATGACACCATTCTGAAGAATCACTCTTTGACCAGGACTGGATAACAAAGGCGAAGATGATCCAGTGTTCGGCCCCCCTTCCTGAGGGCTTGGACAATCCGGTGCTGGAAAAGATGCTCGAGCCAGCACCTTGTCTAGTGCCCTCAAGGGAAGATGAAGGGGGGAATAAAGAGGGCGAAAGCGGGCCTCCTTCGCTACCTATTCCAACCGAGGGAATGAGCGCCTCCGCGAGGGAGGATAACACAGGGGAAGAATCTGACATTATCTCTCCCCGGGGAAGGAAGAGGACTACCTCTAAAGATCCGGAAACTAAGGTTTCCAAATGGGAGAAGAAATCTCCGCCAGAGGGTCCTTCCTCAGAGGGTATTCTTGTCGCACAATGTCCGTGCAGGGATCAGCCCTCTACCGAGCTGTAAGTAATCAAAAAGTACTTAATAGTGAAGATATCCTACCTTACTTACGAAGACAATAACTGATGCTTATAAATTGTAGTCCGGATCGCAGCCCTTCTCGACAGAGTTCATCTTCAGGGGATCTTGTTCCAGAGATGATGGAGAGCGAAACGCCTCCCCCGGACTCCCCAGCTCAAGAAGCGGGCGACCTTGAAGTGTCGTCGCGAAGGGTATCTTCGGATCCACTAGGGCTAGAGGATAACCCTTTGGCTGCCCGGAATCTCTAGTATCCGGCTCCTGAGGAGAGCGATAGCAAGGGTCCATATAGTGTGCAGTCGGACGCGCTGAAGGATCTTCTGGGGCAAGTTGTCGTCTCGGAAGCGCATCATACACTAATGGGTACGGTAATTGAAAGGATTTCATCCGCTGAAAAGGGTTTGCATGAAGCTTTTATGAGTCTGCTAAAAGGCTTCGAGGTATGTGAAACAATGTATGCCTTTAACAGTACCGTATACGTTAGGTATCACTACAAAAAAAGACACATCCGTGACATTTTGGGCCGAATGAAAAAAAATTCTGTCATAAATATGACACTTCTATGACGATAACTGTGACAAAACCCGGTATCATCATAGATGTGGTGGGCTCCTACTTCTATGACAAAAAATCATGACAGAAAATGGGATTTTCGTCCTGGGCGGGCCGGAGACGCAGCTGCATGACTTTCTTTGGGCCGTCCATGACGGAAAAACCGTGGTAGAAGTGAGGGCGAGGAAAATTTCGGGGAGTTCCCGGTTACGGTGGGAGGTCGGGGGCCGAGCGATGCGCGCTTCTCTCGTACACGTACGCGCGTGTGTGCGAGGCGTTGGCTCTAATTGAACCCGAGCGAGGCGTTGGGCTCTAACAGAACCCGATCGATTGAACTGCAGGCTATGCATTACTGAACCCGAGCGGTCGATCGATGGCTGTTAACTGAACCCGGTCGAGCGATTCCTTCGCTACTGCTGCTAACTGAAGCCGATCGATGCTGCCTCTGGATGAACAGTGAGCGTTGCGGGGGGGGGGGGGGGGTTGGATGAACAGTTCCTGGTGGGGGTGGATGAACAGGACCCCGTGGTGTTGCCTCTGGATGAATAGGACCCCGATCGATCAAGCCGGTTGGGGCTGGATGAACAGGCCCTCGTGGAGGGCTGGATGAACAGTACCACCCCGTGGAGGGCATGATGAATAGTAGACGGTGGAGGGTAGGATGAACAGTAGCCCGTGGAGGGGTGGTTGAACAGGAGCCCGTGGAGAGGGCTGGTTGAACAGTAGCCGGTGGAGTAGCATGCGGTGGAGGTTGGATGAAGAGGAGCCCGTGGATGAACAGTCATAGGTGGAGGCTGGAGGAGGTCGACGGTGGATGAATAGTAGCTCGTGGAGGCTAGAGGGGGTCGACGATGGAGATGAACAGTATCCCGTGGAGTCCTGTTTTGCGGTACGCCACAACCCTCCCGATGAACAGGACCCCCGTTTCGACCATAGCACTCCAACACAAGTCCGTTTCGTCCATTTTGCGGTACGCCACACCCCTCCCGATCAACAGGACCCCCATTTCGACCGTAGGAGGTCCGTTTCCTGCGTTTTGCGGTACGCCAGACCCCTCCCAATGAACAGGATCCCGTTTCGAACGTGGCCGGTCGAACACAAGGCCGTTTCCTCCATTCTGTTGTACGCCAGGCCTCGTTTCCATCGCCTGTTCCATCCAAGCCCTCCCGATGAACATGACGCATTCCATTGCCTCCCCATGAACACGACGCATTCCATTACCTCCCCATGAACATGACGCATTCCGTTGCCTCACCATGAACACAATGACGACGTTGTTTCTCTGTTCCGACCCAGCCATGTACACGAGCCTTGGCCGTACATATGCGCAAGTAGGCGTTCGAGACCCCGCCCGTATGTACACATACGTGGTCGTATTTTCTTTCTTGCACCCTGGCCGTTGTACGTACATGTACATGCTACATGCGCGCCTCTACTACGACACGTGCACACCTCTACATCGACCAGTATATATGTACGTACACGTTCGCGACCAGAATGACAATGCTACGTATGCTTCGACCAAGTGGGTCCCGACTGTCAGGCACTTCCTTGTGTGCGAAGATGTAGCTGGTGGGTCCCAGCAGCAGGGGCAAACATTTTTTTGCGAAATAAGGTGGCCCGTCCGGTGGGTCCCCGCTGTCAGGTGGAGGAATAATTATTTTGCGCGTAATAAGGAGGTAGTTCCTTGCTGCGGCCATGGACCCAGTTGTCAGCGTCTCCATGCACAGTACTCTTCCGATGGAAGTCGGTCGTTGACCACATTGACCATACCGCGCTGAGAGCACCACGGCGAGGCCTAGGAAGGGGATGACGCGGAGCCAGGGAAGACGCGGCAGTGGAAGCCCGCGCGGAGAGGAGTACGAGGGTTCACTGGTTCGGCTGCGATGTGACGCTACTGTCGCCGCAGGGCATAGCCATCGATGGGAATAGTAGGGGCGGTGAGGCCTCCGCGGCAGCATAGCCGGCCACAGGAGGCAGGAGCATGCGGCACGACCGGTGCTGCTTTGGGCGGCTGCAGTAAGAAGACCAGAGGTTGAAGAAGCACTACGGCCATTGGATGGACATCGTATGGTCACTGGAGCTAGAATCGTTCATATTGACTAAGTTGACAAAGCCCTTCGTCCCCATCAACTTAGTAGGCCCACAAGTCAGCCTCCCACCAAGGTGGGTCCCAGCTAGCCGGGGGAGTATTCATTTTTTTATGCGTAATAAGGAGGCACTTCCGGTGGGTCCGAGCTGACAGCTGGGGGAATGTTTTTTTCGCGAAATACGGTTGCCCGTCCGGTGGGTCCCAGCAGTCGGGGGGAAACGATTTTTTTCACAAAATACTAGTGTCCCGTCCGGTGGGTCCCCGCTATCAGGTGGAGGAATAATTATTTTCCACGTAATAAGGAGGCACTTCCTTGCGGCTGTCGTGGACCCAGCTGTCAGCCTCTCCACGTACAGTACTCTTCCGATGGAAGTCGGTCATTGACCACATTGACCATGCCGCGCCGAGAGCACCACGGCGGTGGACGATGGCGAGGCGTAGGAAGGGGACGACGCGGAGCCAGGGAAGACGCGGCAGTGGATGCCCACGCGGAGAGGAGTACGAGCGTTCACCGGTTCGGCTGCGGTGTGAGGCTGTCATCGCCGCAGAATAATAGGGGGTGTGGGTGAGTAGAGGGATGCCCTGGTCAGTGGTGGGAGTAGTAGGGGGCGTTGAGGCCTGCGCGGCAGCATAGCCGGCCATGGGAGGCGGGAGTAGGCGGTCCTGCCGGCGCTGCTTTGGCCACTGGAGCAAGAAGATCAGAGATTGAAGAAACACGACGGCCGTTGGATTGACATCGAACGGTTACGTCTGCTAGAATCGTTTGTTGACGTATATAATAACTAAAGAAATCTTGCATACGCGTCAACTAAACGGTTGTGCTTGGGTCGCTAGTGCTGCTACGTATATAATAACGGTTACTTCGAATGTGCTTGGGTCGCTGGTGCTGCTACGGGCCAACCAGTTGTCCTCGCCCGCACAAAAGCGGGTCGTGAGGCTTGTTAGGGCTGCCATTGTTCTCGGTTTTTCTTGACCGAGGTGTCTGGCGAGCCATTCGTCTCCGACGCTGTGTTTAAAAGCTGCTAAGGCTTCGGCGTCTGGACAGTCGACTATTTGCTTCTTCTTGGTGAGGAACCTGTTCCAAAGCTTTCGGGCGGACTCTCCGGACTATTGAATTATATGACTTAAATCGTCTGCATCCGGAGGTCGGTCATAAGTCCCTTGAAAATTGGCCCGGAAAGCATCCTCGAGCTCCTCCCAACTTCAAATTGAGTTTTCGGGGAGTCTTTTCAGCCAGTGCCTAGCTGGCCCTTTAAGCTTGAGGGGCAAGTATTTAATGGCATGGAGATCATCTCCACGAGCCATATGAATATGGAGGATGAAGTCCTCTATCCAGACCCTCGGATCTGTGGTTATGTCGTACGCCTCTATGTTCACCGGTTTGAATCCCTCTGGGAATTCGTGATCCAGCACCTCATCAGTGAAACATAGTGGGTGTGCGGCACCCCTGTATTGGGATGCGCCATAGTGTTCGGACGGTTGTAGTATTCGGTGTTGGTTGTGTACCGTAGCGCGCTTCCTAGATCCATAGATAGATCTGGTCGCGCCGGATTTTTGACGCAAGTTCTCACATAGAACATGTGTTGACTTATGCATGACTTTGTTAGCCGCTCTATCGCGTTCATAGGGTGGTGGATCCGGCCGGTTGGCCGTATCACTTTTCGGCTGTATGGGATCTAAGGCCTCATCGTCGAATTCCGGTAATAGCTTGCGCTTTGGATAGCTATTTGGATGGTAACTTCAACCATACTTTGTTACTTTGTTCCACTTCTTGTTGAGCGTATCTTGTGTGCCTTGAGCCTTTGATTCTGTTTCTTCAGGCTTCTCGTTGTGGCAGTAAGCCTTCTGCGGAGGTTCTCTTGCTCCAAGTGTGTTTCCGGGATGATGGGTGTATCTTTGTCCGGCCTGTTTTCTTCCCTAGACAGGGATTGATGAGGATTATCTTTGGCGTTCACGTTTGGACGTCGGATCCGTACTATGTTTGAAGTTTGCATCTTGATCATATTCTGCCACCAGGGTGGTGCAGTTGTCGTCCCTTCCCAAGTCGTGTGGACTATTATTATCGCTGTTTTTGCTATGGCGGGACTTAGAGCGGAGCCGCTGACGTCGGCGCTTGGGTTGCTTCTTGGAGGGGTCATCCTCCGCTTTCTCATCGTCATTGGCTTCGTTGGGGGTGAGGGAGTCCTGGATTAGGGGGTCTCTGGACAGCCGGGCTATATCCTTTGGCCAGACTATTGGACTATGAAGATACAAGATTGAAGACTTCGTCTCGTATCCGGATAGGACTCTACTTGGCATGGAAGGCAAGCTAGGCAATACGGATATGTATATCTCCTCCTTTGTAACTGATCTTGTGTAACCCTAGCTCCCTCCGGTGTCTATATAAACCGGAGGGTTTTAGTCTGTAGGACAACATACAATCATACCATAGGCTAGCTTCTAGGGTTTAGCCTCTCCGATCTCGTGGTAGATCAACTCTTGTAATACCCATATCATCAAGAATAAATCAAGTAGGACGTAGGGTTTTACCTCCATCAAGAGGGCCCAACCTGGGTAAAACATCGTGTTCCCTGCCTCCTGTTACCATCCGCCTTAGACGCACAGTTCGGGACCCCCTACCCAAGATCCGCCGGTTTTGACACCGACATTGGTGCTTTCATTGAGAGTTCCTCTGTGTCGTCGCCGTTAGGCTTGATGGCTCCTACTATCATCGATAGCGATACAGTCTAGGGTGAGACTTTTCTCCTCGGACAGATCTTTGTGTTCGGCGGCTTCGCACTACGGGCCAACTCGCTTGGCCATCTAGAGCAGATCGAAAGTTACGCCCCTGGCCCCTAGGTCAGGTTTGGAAGCTTAAACTACACGGCCGATATCCGCAGAGACTTGATCTTCGACGGATTCGAGCCCCTGCCTTGTGCGCCACGCAGTCACGATGAGTACGATTTAGCTCTACCATCGGACAGTGTTCGAGAACTCGCACCGGCAGCCGCTCCGACCCTCAATTTGGAGCCAGTTGCGCCATCCATGGACGGGTGGATAGACCCCGCCACGGAGGTTGTATCCTCTGCCACGATTGAGCCAAATATCGACCTTACCCTTCACGAGAGCCGTGTTGCCAAACTGTCGGATCCTTCTTCGGCCACGGACTCCGAACCGCCTGTGCCCGTTCCTATCGAACCTGATTGGGCGCCGATCATGGAGTTTACCTCCGCGGATATTTTTCAGCACTCGCCCTTCGGCGACATACTGAACTCATTAAGGTATCTCTCCTTGTCAGGAGGATCCTGGCCGAACTATGTCCGGCAGGATTGGGATGCGGATGACGAAGAAATTCGCCACCCACCCACCACCCACTTAGTAGCCACTGTCGACGACTTAACCGACATGCTCGACTTTGACTCCAAAGACATCGACGGTATGGACGACGATGCGGGAGACGAAGAGGAACCACTGCCCACAGGGCACTGGACAGCCACCTCATCATATAATATATACATGGTGGACACACCCAAAGAAGGTAATGGCGATGAGACAATGGAGGATGACCCCTCCAAGAAGCAACCCAAGCGCCGGCGTCAGCGGCGCTGCTCTAAGTCCCGCCAAGGCAAAAGCGGTGATACCGGCACAAGAGATAATAGCACTCCGGACAGTGCCGAAGACGGTAACATTCCCCTCCAGCAAGATTTAGGGCATGAGGATGGAGAAGCCATCCCTCCAGAGAGAGCGGTAGATGGAGAGCCGGAGGATGATAATTACATGCCTCCCTCCGAAGACGAGGCAAGCCTCGACGATGACGAATTCACCGTGCCTGAGGATCCCGTCGAACAAGAGCGCTTCAAGGGCCAGCTTATAGCCACGGCAAATAGCCTTAAGAAAAAGCAGCAGCAGCTCCAAGCTGATCAAGATTTGCTAGCTGACAGATGGACTGAAGTCCTGGCGGTCGAGGAATATAAACTCGAACGCCCCTCCAAGAATTACCCAAAGTGCAGGTTGCTATCCCGACTGGAGAAGGAAGCACCGAAACCGACATCCCCGGTGTATGACGCGGCTGATCGGCCACCTCGTGGCCGCGACAAAGAGGCATTCCAGCCAAAAGCTCAGCCCGCACCCCGACACCATTCAAATAAAAAGGCATGGGGAAATACGCCAGACCTGCGAGACGTATTGGAGGACAAAGCAAAACATGCAAGATCGATCTACGGATCACGAGGGCGCGCCACTATGCGAGATGATAATCGTCACGCCGGATACAGTAAAAGTAAGTCCGGCCGGGCCGAACACAGCGGGCAAGACTCATTTGAGCTGCGTCGCGATATAGCCCAGTACAGAGGCGCCGCACACCCCTTATGCTTCACAGACGAAGTAATGGATCATCAAATCCCAGAGGGTTTCAAACCCGTAAATATAGAATCATATGACGGCACAACAGATCCTGCGGTATGGATCGAGGATTTCCTCCTGCACATCCACATGGCCCGCGGTGATGACCTACACGCCATCAAATACCTCCCACTCAAACTCAAAGGACCAGCTCGGCATTGGCTCAACAGCTTGCCAGCAGAGTCCATTGGCTGTTGGGAAGATCTGGAAGCCGCATTCCTCGACAACTTTCAGGGCACTTATGTGCGACCACCAGATGCCGATGACTTGAGCCACATAATTCAGCAGCCAGAGGAATCGGCCAGGCAATTCTGGACACGGTTCCTAACAAAGAAAAATCAAATCATCGACTATCCGGATGCAGAGGCCCTAGCAGCTTTTAAGCACAACATCCGCGACGAGTGGCTCGCCCGGCACCTTGGTCAGGAAAAGCCGAAATGTATGGCAGCCCTCACAACACTCATGACCCGCTTTTGTGCAGGAGAAGACAGCTGGCTGGCTTGCAGCAATAACATATCAAAGAATCATGGTACTTCGGATACCAAGGATGGCAATGGAAGGTCACGTCGCAACAAACATAAGCGTCGCATTAACAGCGACAATACCGACGATACGACAGTCAATGCAGGATTCAAAGGCTCTAAACCCGGTCAGCGGAAAAAGCCATTCAAAAGAAGCACTCCGGGCCCGTCTAGTTTGGACCGCATACTCAATCGCTCATGTCAAATACATGGCACCCCCGACAAGCCAGCCAACCACACCAACAGGGATTGTTGGGTGTTCAAGAAGGCCGGCAAGTTAAATGCCGAAAACATAGATAAGGGGTCACATAGCGATGACGAGGAGGAGCCCCAGCAGCCGAACACCGGAGGACAGAAGAGGTTCCCCCCACAAGTGCGGATGGTGAACATGATATACGCAACCCACATCCCCAAGAGGGAGCAGAAGCGTGTGCTCAGGGATGTATATGCATTGGAGCCAGTCGCCCCAAAGTTCAACCCATGGTACTCCTGTCTGATCACCTTTGATCGCAGGGACCACCCCACTAGTATCCGTCATGTCGGATTCGCCGCACTGGTACTAGACCCAATCATTGACGGATTTCACCTCACTCGAGTCCTAATGGATGGCGGCAGCAGCCTGAACCTACTTTATCAGGACACAGTGCGCAAAATGGGTATAGACTCCTCAAGGATCAAACCCACAAAAACGACCTTTAAAGGTGTCATACCAGGTGTAGAGGCCCATTGCACAGGCTCAGTCACACTGGAAGTGGTCTTCGGATCCCCGGATAACTTCCGAAGCAAAGAGTTAATCTTTGACATAGTCCCGTTTCACAGTGGCTACCATGCACTGCTTGGGCGAACCGCATTTGCGAGATTCAATGCGGTACTGCATTATGCATATCTCAAGCTCAAGATGCCAGGACCTCGGGGGGTCATCACAGTCAATGGAAGCACAGAGCGCTCTCTCCGAACGGAGGAGCACACTGCGGCCCTAGCAGCAGAAGCGCAAAGTAGCCTCTTAAGGCAATCCACTAGTTCGGCGACTAAGGACCCGGACACCTTCAAGCGCGCCCAGAGTAATCGGCAACAGGACCGCCTGGCACGTTCCGAGCTCGCATAGCAATGTGGCCCCCACCCCGGTCCCAGCCAAACGGCGAAATCCGTGCCACGCGTACATCATTACGCATTAAAAATACCATGGGCACAGGCGGGGAGGGGGCCACGACTGCGGCACGCTCCAAGTCGCGGCTTAAACCGCACTAGGGGCTTCCCGCTTTGTTATTTTTCTCTTTCAGGGCTTTAGTCTCTGGAAACCCTATCCGGCAGCATGATTGCCGAACACATGATGCAGCAACCAAGGAGGCAGAAAGCTACGTCACACCACGGAACTCCCAGGTGGATTACGATAACGAGTGAAATATTTGCTTTAATACTATTCCTCAGCTTGCCCTTGGAAGGGACATGTCAAACAGTCCTACTTTTTGCTTATCGCACTACTTGTATCATTCTGCTTTAACGCACCTTTTTGAATAAACAATGCATAGCATTAAGACTATTATTGCATTCTTCCTTTTATATATATATATATGTTCATTCATGACATCTAGCACCCGTACACTCTGGTACGGCCAATACGCTAGGGGCTTAAGCATACCCCATAATACGGCGTGAGAAGTCCGAACACTTTCGACAGTGCGGCACCCCGAACTTATAGCATTATATGCATCAGCTCCGAATCATGTCTTGGGTCAATAGTTGGGTTTGCCCGGCTCCCATGTTTTGGTACCTTACGTTCCGCTATATCGGCTAAGGTAGCACTGGGAGAACTACTGCGATTGTGCCCCGGTTCTGCTGGGCTAAGCACCTCAATAGAGAAAGCTAAAACTGACTGTCATGATAAGGCGAGAGACTGGTCGCTGTTCGAGAGGTTTCAAGTCCCTAAAGACTTATGCCTCTTAAAGCAAGGAGTCGGCCCTGTCCGGCTTAAGGCGTGTATCACGCCCCGAATTCAGCCTTCCGAATACTAGGGGCTTCGCCGAAATTTAAAATTATAGAATTCTATGGCTAAGTGAGAGTGATAACGCACTATGTCCGATTGCCTTGTTCGTTGTGCTGAGCACCTCCCTTGAAGGACCCAACAATGGGAACAAGATTGCTCAGGTTTATCCTGAACACCCCAGCACTCGTGGCGTGGAGGCAGAAGCCGACGACTAGCCATCTCTCAGATTTGATAAACAGTCGAACAGAAGGCAATATTTTAAATTCAAACAAGCGTTGCATAGCGCATATGAACAAGTTTTCATAATAGAGGATTAGACGAGAAAGTTTACTCAAATATTACATCTTTCACACACTCGTCCGCTACAAGACGGGCACCCTTCAGGACACCCTCATAATACATCTCGGGGTGGCGATGCTCCTTGCCCTGCACCGGCCCTTCCTTCACCAGCTTCACGGCGTCCATCGTGGCCCAGTGCACCTTCGCACGGGCGAAAGCCCGGCGAGCACCTTCGATGCAGACGGACCACTTGATGACTTCTAGCTATGGGCAGGCATCCACAAGCCGCCTCACCAGGCCGAAGTAGCTGTTGGGAAGGGCGTCACCAGGCCACATCCGGACTATAAAGCCCTTCATGGCCTGTTCGGCCGCCTTGTGCAGCTCGACCAGTTGCTTCAGCTAGTCTCTCAAAGGCATCGGGTGTTCGGTCTCAGTATAATGAGACCAGAATAGCTTCTCCATTGAGCTTCCCTCCTCGGCCTGGTAAAACTATGCAGCATCCGACACGTTGCGGGGCAAATCTGCGAATGCTCCTGGAGAGCTCCAGATTCGGGTAAGTAACAAGTAATTTACTTTCACATGCTTGCTTTGCATATAGAATGCCTTACCTGCCGCTATCTTCTTCATCGCATCAATCTCCTGGAGGGCCTTTTGGGCTTCAGCCTTGGCACTCTTTGCACTCTCAAGGGCCGCGGCAAGCTCAGACACTCGCGTCTTCAAGTCAAGCTCCAACGCCTCGTGCTTCGTCATGAGAGCGTGGACATCTTGCTGCACCTCGCCCACTCGGGCCTCTTGTTTTTACCCCCCAGTGCGCTCCTAGGCCGCTTTGTTTTCGGCCTCGGATAGCGCTTGCTTCAGGGTCACCACCTCGGTCGTGCCCCCTGGCAAATTTACAATGATCCTGTCATTTTGCAATCGCATTCTTTTTATATATATCCATAGACTAGGTACTACTTACCTTTGTTCTCCTCGAGCTGCCTCTTGGCAAGGCCGAGCTCTTCCTTGGACCCTTCGAGGTCCTGCTTCAGTGCGGCGACCTCCGCAGTCAGTGCGGCAGAGGCCAGCAGCGAAGCCTGCATACGCATATAGACATACTTATACTAGACTCCTGCGATATTGTTTGATCCTCTATTCGTCTTTTCTTTGTGAACACCGAACAGAGCATCAGGGGCTACTGTCTATGCGGTAATATTTTTCCTATATTTCAAATACTTACCTCAAAGCCTGTTAGAAGGCTGGCACAGGCTTCAGTCAGTCCGCTCTTGGCGGACTGAACCTTCTGGATCACCGCACTCATAATAGTGCGGTGCTCTTCGTCGATGGAAGCGCTGCGAAGCGCTCCCAGCAGATTGTCCGGTGCCCCTGGATGGGCAGAGGTCACCGGCACAGGCGTCTTGCCCCTTTTGGAAGGAGGTCTCCTGCCCGAGTCCGGAACCACTAGAGGTTCCAGCGCGGTGTTCGGCTAAGGGCCAAACTCGGAGCCCTCGGGAGCCGTACTCCCTCTGCTCCTGGAGTCCGGAAGGTCGCCTTGAGGCGCCTCCGGGATTGTCTCCCCTCGACCCGGTGCCTCTTGAGACAATACCTCGGCATTGTCCGTAGGGCAAGGGGAGGTGGTGGTCGGAAGTGGATCGCTATCCATATTCGACGAGTCCAAGGAGCCGCCCGACGAAGATACGTCGATACGGGCTTGGGGCAGTCTACATAATCATATTCGGCGTTAGGAGAAGCAGTGCAACAAAGGTATGCTATGAGTTACTCTGGTATCCGAATACTTACGACTTCGCCAGGGGCTTGGCCCTGAGCAGCCACTCGTCTTCGCCTTCGGCGGCGGTGGTGGAGTAGTCCGGAAGGAGGGTCCTCCCCTTCTTGGACCCTTCGGCCCCCCGGTCGCGGCGGCCTTCCTTTTCTTGTCTCCCTCGACTGAAGGGGGAGCATCTTCATCTTCCTCCTTGTCTTCGGGGGAGGAGTGCATCCCGGAGTTATCGGACGATTAGTCCGATAACACCTGGCGTCGGGAACTCTTTCGGGTTCCCTTGGCCTTCTTGGTCTTCTCCGGCACCTTGTAAGGAGCCGGAGTCAGCAACCGCAGAGTCCTCGGGCAGAGGGGCCGGACAGTTAATCTACCGCGACGTCTCCACCCAGTCTTGTCAAAGGCATGGATCTCAAACCCCGCACATGGTTAAGCTAGGGGAAATAAATATCCTACCGGATGTATAGAACTCACCGAATGCGCTAGGCGCTTCGCGCTTAGCCCTCGGTCCTCGGTGAGAGAGGGAGGGACCTTGGCGCCCTTGAACAGCACCCTCCAGACATCCTTGTGTGTCATGTCGAAGAGCTCGCTCAGAGTCTGGTGCTGGGCCGGGTCGAACTCCCACAAGTTGAAATCCCGTTGTTGACACGGGAGGATCCGGCAGATGAGCATGACCTGAACTATGTTGACAAGCTTGAGCTTCTTGCTTGCCATATTCCGGATACATTTCTGGAGTCCGTCCAGCTCCACCGATGAACCCCAGGATAGGCCCTTCTCTTTCCAGGAGGTGAGCCGCGTGGGGATTCCGGATCGAAACTCGGGGGCCGCCACCCAGTTGGTGTCGCGCGGCTCGGTGATGTAGAACCACGCCGATTGCCACCCCTTTATGGTCTCCACGAAGGAGCCTTCAAGCCATATAACATTGGGCATCTTGCCCACCATGGCTCCGCCGCATTCTGCTTGTTGGCCTCCCACCACCTTCGGCTTGATATTGAAGGTCTTCAGCCACAGGCCGAAGTGGGGCCGGATGCGGAGGAAAACCTCACACACGACGATGAACGCCGAAATGTTGAGGATGAAGTTTGGGGCTAGATCATGAAAGTCCAGCCCGTAGTAGAACATAAGACCACGGACGAATGGATGGAGGGGAAACCCCAGTCCGCAGAGGAAGTGGTGGAGGAAAACTACCCTCTCATGAGGTTTCGGGGTAGGAACAATCTGCCCTGCAGTGGGTAGCCGATGCGCGATATTCGTGGCTAAGTATCCGGCTCCACGCAGCTTTTTGATGTGGCCCTCCATGACGGAGGAGGCCATCCACTTGCCTCCCGCTCCGGACATGTTTGGAGAAGGTTGAGGGAAGGATGTGGACTTGGGCGTTGGAGCTCGAGTGCGCAAGAATGGATGAGCAAGGAGGAAGAAGGCGTGGGTAGAAAAAGGTTAAACCTTATCCCTTATAAGGGCGGCCGAAACTATGCGCCCCCACTAGCCTGGTAAAACTCGCTTATCCCCCAAGCGCCGTAATTGATGGCGCGGTGGGTTGCCCACGCCCGTATTGATGAGAATCCCGTAATAAGGGGGACACGATCTCTGCTTTGACAAGACGTGTCAAGAAACTGCCTCGCGTTATGTGCGGGGCTAGTTAAAGGAAACGGTTCGAATAATCACCGGGCCATGGCATAATGTCATGTTGCCAAAACATGTCAGCAGATTAGATTTGTGGAAATATTATTCTCTCTACGGTGGTATGTGGAACTTATTTTGCAGGGTCGGACACTATCCTTGTATTCAAATTCTTCCGTGGTGTATTCGGAGGAGGAACCCGCCTTGCAATGCCGAAGACAACACTGCGCGCCGGACTCATCGTCATTGAAGCCTGGTTCAGGGGCTACTGAGGGAGTCCTGGATTAGGGGGTCTCCGGACAGCCGGACTATATCCTTTGGCCGGACTGTTGGACTATGAAGATACAAGATTGAAGACTTCGTCTCGTGTCCGGATAGGACTCTACTTGGCGTGGAAGGCAAGCTAGGCAATACGGATATGTATATCTCCTCCTTTGTAACCGACCTTGTGTAACCCTAGCCCCCTCCGGTGTCTATATAAATCGGAGGGTTTTAGTCCATAGGACGACATACAATCATACCATAGGCTAGCTTCTAGGGTTTAGCCTCTCCGATCTCATGGTAGATCAACTCTTGTAATACCCATATCATCAAGAATAAATCAAGCAGGACGTAGGGTTTTACCTCCATCAAGAGGGCCCGAACCTGGGTAAAATATCGTGTTCCCTGCCTCCTGTTACCATCCGCCTTAGACGCACAGTTCGGGACCCCCTACCCGAGATCCGCCGGTTTTGACACCGACAGGGGGTGTCCACCATGTATACGTCATGTGATGAAGTAGCAGTCCTGGGCCCTGTGGGCGGTGGTTCAGGTTTGTCTCCTGCATCGTCGTCCATACCATTGATGTCTTCGGAGTCGAAGTCGACCATGTCGGTTAAGTCGTCGACAGTGGCTATAAGTGGGTGGTGGGTGGGCAGCGAATTTCTTCATCATCCGCATCCCATTCTAGCCAGACATAGTTCGGCCAGGGTTCTCCTGACAGGGAGAGAGACCTTAATGAATTTAGCACATCTCCGAAAGGTGAGTGCTGAAAGATATCCACGGAGGTGAAATCCATGATCGGTGCCCCGTCGGTCTCGACAGGCACAGATGTAGGCGGCTCGGAGTCTGTTCCCGAGGATAAATCCAGTGGTTCAGTGACACGGCTCTCGTACGAGGTGAAGTCAGTGTCCGGCTCTATCGCCACTTGGATGGCGCGACTTGCTCCGGATTAAATGCTGGAGTAGCTGCGGATGCGATCTCCCGAACACTATCTGACGGTAGAGTTATGTCTTGCTCGTCATGACTGCGCGGCGCGTCCAGCATGGGCTCGAATCCATCGAATATCAAGTCTCCGTGGATATGGGTCGTGTAATTCAAGTTTCCAAATCTGACCTGATGGCTAGGGGCGTAGCTCTCAATCTGCTCCAGATGGCCAAGCGAATTGGCCCGTAGTGCAAAGCCGCCAAATATGAAGATCTGTCCCGGGAGGAAAGCCTTACCCTGGACCGCATCGCTAGCGATGATCAAAGGAGCCATCAAGCCTTATGGTGACGACACAGTGGAACTCTCAATGAAAGCACCGATGTGAGTGTCAAAACCGGCGGATCTCGGGTAGGGGGTCCCGAACTGTGCGTCTAAGGCGGATGGTAACAGGAGGCAGGGGACATGATGTTTACCAAGGTTCAGGCCCTCTCGATGGAGGTAAAACCCTACGTCCTGCTTTATTGTTCTTGATGATATGAGTATTACAAGAGTTGATCTACCACGAGATCAGAGAGGCTAAACCCTAGAAGCTAGCGTATGGTATGATTGTATGTTGTCCTACGGACTAAAATCCTCTGGTTTATATAGACACCGGAAGGGGCTAGGGTTACACAAGGTCGGTTACAAAGGAGGAGATATGCATATCCGTATTGCCTAGCTTGCCTTCCACGCCAAGTAGAGTCCCATCCGGATACGGACGAAGTCTTCAATCTTGTATCTTCATAGTCCAACAGTCCGGCAAAAGGATATAGTCCGACTGTCCGGAGACCCCCTAATCTAGGACTCCCTCAGCGGGTATCATTATTTTCTGACCTTCACAGATGATTTGAGCAGATATGAGTATATCTACTTAATGAAACACAAGTCTGAAACATATGAAAAGTTCAAAAAAATTCAGAGTGAAGTGGAGAATCATCGTAACAAGAAAATAAAAGTTTCTACCATCTGATCGCAGAGGCGAATATTTGAGTTACGGGTTTTGGCCTTCATTGAAAACAATGTGGAATTGTTTCACAACTCATGCCACCTGGAACATCACAACGTAATGGTGTGTCCAAACATTGTAACCGTACTTTATTAGATATGGTGCAATCTATGATGTCTCTTACCAATTTACCGCTATCGTTTTGGGGGTTATGCATCAGAGACAGGTGCATTCGCGTTAAATAGGGCACCATCTAAATCCGCTGAGACGACACTGTATGAACTATGGTTTGGCAAGAAACCAAAGTTGTCGCTTCTTAAAGTTTGGGGTTCCGATGCTTATGTGAAAAAAATTCAAACTGATAAGCTCGAATCCAAATCGGAGAAGTGTATCTTCATAGAATACCCAAAAGAAACTATTCGGTACACCTTCTATCATAGATCTGAAGGCAAGATATTTGCTGCTAAGAATGGATCCTTCCTAGAGAAGGAGTTTCTCTCGAAAGAAGTGAGTGGGAGGAAAGTAGAACTTGATGAGGTAATTGTACCTTCTCCCAAATTGGAAAGTAGTTCATCATAGATATCAGTTCCGGTGATTCCTACATCAATTAGTGAGGAAGCTAATGATGATGATCATGAAACTTTAGACCAAGTTACTACCGAACCTCGTAGGTCAACCAGAGTACAGTCCGCACCAGAGTAGTATGGTAATCCTGTTCTAGAAGTCATGTTACTAGACCATGACAAACCTACGAGCTATGAGGAAGCGATGATGAGCCCAGAATCCGCGAAATGGCTTGAGGCCATGAAATCTGAGATAGAATCCATGTATGAGAACGAATTGTGGACTTTGGTGGACTTGCCTGATGATCAGCAAGCCATTGAGAATAAACGGATCTTCAAGAGGAAGACGGACGCTGATAGTAGTGTTACTATCTACAAAGCTCGACTTGTCACGAAAGGTTTTCGACAAGTTCAAGGAGTTGACTACGATGAGACCTTCTCACCCGTAGCGATGCTTAAGTTTGTCTGGATCATGTTAGCAATGCTGCATTTTATGATTATGAAATTTGGCAATTGGATGTCAAAACTGCATTCCTTAATGGATATCTTAAAGAAGAATTGTATATGATGCAACCACAATGTTTTGTCGATCCAAAAGGTGCTAACAAAGTGTGCAAGCTCCAGCGATCCATTTATGGACTGGTGCAAGCCTCTCGGAGTTGGAATATACACTTTGATGAGTTGATAGTTTTATACAGACTTTTGGAGAAGCATGTATTTACAAGAAAGTGAGTGGGAGAGCACTACAGCCTTTCTAATAAGTATATGTGAATGACATATTGTTGATCGGAAATGATGTAGAATTTTCTATAAAGCATAAAGGAGTGTTCGAAAGGAGTTTTTTTCACAAAAAAAGACCATGGCGAAGCTACTTACATATTGGGCATCAAGATCTATAGAGATAGATCAAGACGCTTGATAAGTTTTTTCAATGAGTACATACCTTGACAAGATTTTGAAGTAGTTCAAAAGGGAACAGTCAAAGAAGGAGTTCTTGCCTGTATTGCAAGGTGTAAAGTTGAGTAAGACTCAAAACACGACCATAACAAAAATAGAAAAGAGAATGAAAGTCATGGCCTATGCCTCAGCCATAGGTTCTATAAAGTATGCTATGTTGTGTACCAGACCTATTATGTACCTTGCCATGAGTTTGGCAAGGGGGTACGATAGTGATCCAGGAGTGGATCACAGGACAGCGGTCAAAGTTATCCTTAGTTACCTAAGAGGACTAAGGAAACATTTCTCGGTTATGAAGGTAATAAAGAGTTCATCGTAAAGAGTTACGTCGATGCAAGCTTTTACACTGATCCAGATGACTCTGAGTCTCAATCTGGATACATATTGAAAGTGGGAGCAATTAGCTAGAGTAGCTCCGTGGAGAGCATTGTAAACATTGTAGACCTTGTGTGCTATCAAACGTCACAACGTAACTGGGTGATTATAAAGATGCTCTATAGGAGTCTCCGAAGGTGTTTGTTAGGTTGGCATAGATCGAGATTAGGATTTGTCACTCCGTGTATCGGAGAGGTATCTCTGGGCCCTCTCGGTAATGCACATCACTATGAGCCTTGCAAGCAATGTGACTAATGAGTTAGTTGCGGGATGTTGCATTACGGAATGAGTAAAGAGACTTGTCGATAACGAGATTGAACTAGGTATGATGATACCGACGATCGAATCTCGGGCAAGTAACATACTGATGACAAAGGGAATAACGTATGTTGTTATGCGGTTTGACCGATAAAGATCTTCGTAGAATATGTAGGAACCAATATGAGCATCTAGATTCTGCTATTGGTTATTGACCAGAGATGTGTCTCGGTCATGTCTACATAATTCTCGAACCCGTAGGGTCCGCACGCTTAACGTTCGATGACGATTTGTATTATGAGTTATGTGATTTGATGAACCGAAGTTTGTTTGGAGTACCGTATGAGATCACGTACATGACGAGGAGTCTCGAGATGGTCGAGTCATAAAGATTGATATATTGGAAGGTTATGTTTGGACACTGGAATGGTTTCGGAAAGGTTCGGACATTTTTCGGAGTACCGGGGGGTTACCGGAACCCCCCGGGGGGTTAATGGGCCTTCATGGGCCCTAGTGGAGAGAGGAGGCAGCGGCCAAGTGGAGGCGCGCGCCCGACCAAGCCCAAACCGAATTGGACTAGGGTTGGGGGCGGCCCCCCTTTCCTTCTTCTCCTCCACCTCTTTCCCCTTCCCCCCTTCTCCGGAAAGGAAACCAGGGGGCCGAATCCTACTTGGACCGGGAGTCCAAGTAGGACTCCCCCCCTTGGCGCGCCCCCCTTGGGCCGGCCTCATCTCCTCCCCTCATTATATACGTGGGAGGGGGCACCCCAAAGGCACACCAAGTCTTCTCTTAGCCATGTGCGGTGCTCCGCTCCACAGTTACACACCTCGGTCATATGGTTGTAGTGCTTAGGCGAAGCACTACGCCGCTAACTTCATCATCACTGTCAACACGCCGTCGTGCTGACGAAACAATCCCTCATCCTCAACTGGATCAAGAGCTCGAGGGACGTCATCTAGCTGAACGTGTGCTGAACACAGAGGTGTCGTATGTTCGGTGCTTTGATCGGTTGAATCGCGAAGACGTTCGACTACATCAACCGCATTACTAAACGCTTCCGCTTTCGGTCTACGAGGGTACGTGGACACACTCTCCCCTCTCGTTGCTATGCATCAGCTAGATAGATCTTGCATGATTGTAGGATTTTTTTGGAAATACTGCATTCCCAAACACAAAAGGCGGGGTTATGTCCAAGAATATGCATTTTCATCTTATGCTTCCATCTAGCAAAATTAGTACCTGATGACCCACAAGTATACGGGATCTATCGTAGTCCTTTCGATAAGTAAGAGTGTCGAACCCAACGAGGAGCAGAAGGAAATGACAAGCGGTTTTCAGTAAGGTATTCTCTGCAAGCACTGAAATTATCGGTAATAGTTAGTTTTGTGATAATGTAATTCGTAACGGGTAACAAGTAACAAAAGTAAACAAGGTGCAGAAAGGTGGCCCAATCCTTTTTGTAGAAAAGGACAAGCCTGGACAAACTCTTATATAAAGGAAAGCACACCCGAGGACACATGGGAATTATTGTCAAGCTAGTTTTCATCATGCTCATATGATTCGCATTTGTTACTTTGATAATTTGATATGTGAGTGGACCGGTGCTTGGGTACTGACCTTCTTTGGACAAGCATCCCACTTATGATTAACCCCCTTCGCAAGCATCCACAACTATGAAAGAAGAATTAAGGTAAACCTAACCATTGCATGAAACATATGGATCCAAATCAGCCCCTTATGAAGCAACGCATAAACTAGGGTTTAAGCTTCTATCACTCTAGCAACCCATCATCTACTTATTACTTCCCAATGCCTTCCCCTAGGCCCAAACAATGGTGAAGTTTCATGTAGTCGACATTCACATAAAACCACTAGAGGAAAGACAACATACATCTCATCAAAATATCGAACGAATACCAAATTCACATGACTACTTATAACAAGACTTCTCCCATGTCCTCAGGAACAAACGTAACTACTCACAAATAATATTCATGTTCATAATCATAGGGGTATTAATATGCATAAAGGATCTGAGCATATAATCTTCCACCGAATAAACCAACTAGCATCAACTACAAGGAGTAATCAACACTACTAGCAAACCACAGGTACCAATCTGAGGTTTTGATACAAAGATCGGATACAAGAGATGAACCAGGGTTTGAGAGGAGATGGTGCTGGTGAATATGTAGATGGACATTGACCCCCTCCCGATGAAAGGATCGATGGTGATGACGATGGTGACGATTTCCCCCTCCCGGATGTTTCCCCGGCAGAACAGCTCTGCCGGAGCCCTAGATTGGTTCCGCCAAGGTTCCGCCTTGAGACAACGGCGCTTCGTCCCTAAAGCTTCCTTCTTATCTTTTCTAGGGAAAAAGACACCTTATACCAGAAGATGGGCATCGAAGGCCTGTTAGGTGGCCAACAAGGTAGGGGGCGCCCCCACCCTCGTGGACGGTGGCTGGCTCCCCTCTGGTGCTTTCTTCACCCAATATTTTTAATATATTCCAGAACTAACTTTCATGGAGTTTCAGGACTTTTGGAGTTATGAAGAATAGGTCTCTAATATTTGCTCCTTTTCTAGCCTAGAATTCCAGCTGTCGGCATTTTCCCTCTTCATGTAAACCTTGTAAAATAAGAGAGATAAGGCATAAGTATTGTGAAATAATGTGTAATAACAGCCCATAATGCAATAAATATCGATATAAAAGCATGATGCAAAATGGACGTATCAACTCCCCCAAGCTTGGACCTCGCTTGTCCTCAAGCGAAAGCCGACATCAAAAAATATGTCCACATGTTTAGAGATAGAGGTGCCGATAAAATAAAATAAAATACAGACATGAGGGCATCATGATCATTCTTAGAATAGCAATATATATATATATATATATATATATATATAGTCATATGGTTTCTTATGCTAAACTAACAATCCATTCACAATGTATAGTATGAATCAGAAACTTCACTGAAAACTAGCAAACTATAATATCAATCATGGAGGCAATTGCAATTTATCATAACATCAGAAAGAGTCAATATAAGAGCTTTTCAGCAAGTCTGTCACAGCCCTAGAATTTGCTTGTCATTAGTTGCATTAAGGCATTCATGTCATCATGTTTAAATTTCTCAGAAAGTTGAAATGAGGATGACAAACCCTAGCACCAAAAATTAAATCAAATAGGGTCAGCCATAAGCCTTTTCAATAAACCCAAAATGCCTTTAAAAATGTTCATCATTTTTAGAAAAGGATAAAACCTCTGACAAAAATGATGCACATGTTTCAAGGTCATTCATGGATTTTTGAATTAAATCATATCATATTTGAATTTGGGCATTTAACCACTATAAATAATTTAAATGCTCAAATAATGCTGAATTTAAATGTGGACCACTGGAATAATCCATAGAGTGTCCACAAATTATTGCAGCATTTTACAAAATGCTTTAGTATTTTTACTAAAGCCAAAACAGCAGCAGAAAAATAGAAAACAGAAACAAATAAAAGAGGGAAGGCCACTGGGCCACTTACCTGGACCTACCTGGCCCAACTCTAGCTGGAGGCCCAGCCCATTAGGCAAAGCGGCTGTCTTCAACCTCTGCCAGTAGGCAGAGGCGTGTCGGCGCGCGCGCGATCGCCGTGGCCAGCTCCCTACCTGCTTCCTCCTTCCCCGGACCCATTCGAGCGCCACGGAGACTCCCAGCACCACGCTGCACCTCTCCCCTCTCTCCCCTGGACCCCTTCCCCTCCTCTGCTCTCCGTGTGGCACTGCTGAACACACCCGCCGCCGCCGACGAGCACCACCACGGCCACCGGCCCTCCCTCGCCCATCCATTGTGTCTAGAAGAACCGCCGCAACTCCGTCTTCCTCATCGTCGACGTACTCAATCCCGGACGCCCCGTGGAGCCGCCTCCGCCCTCATCTTCCTCCTTGGGCAACCGAGATCGCCGGCATGATTTCGTCGCCTCCGAGCTGCCCCCAAGCACGTTGAGCTCCTCAGCCACCTCCCAGTGAGCTCTGACGCATTCCCCCTCTCTTTCCTGCGTCTTCCCCGACCTCTAGCCGCGGTTCCGTCAAAGCCGACACTCACCGCCGCCTGAGCTCAATGTCGGCGTGGCTCCGGTGACCAATTGGTCCCGGGCGTGCGTACGTTACGCTCAGGGCATCGCGTGCTGCATCTTCAGCATGCTAGCTCATTCGCTTGGGCACCGCAGCCGCGTCCCCGCACCTGCCCGAACTCCGGCCGCCGCCCGGGCCGTTGCCACCGCTGCTACACGCTGCCCCGGCACCGCCTAGGGCCACCAATCGAAGCGCCTCGTCGCGCCGCAGCCGTAGAGGCCAGCCCCGCTTGCTCCTATCACCGGAAACGGTCAGGAGGGAAACTCCGGTGCCCTCTGCTAGCGCCGGCGATTAACCCCGGCGACTGCTGACGTGGCGTCAAAATTATGGCCTAATCACGTTTAGTTTAATCACCTTAGCCATTGACAATAGGGACCCACCGACTAAATAACCTTGGGTTAAGTTTAGATTAGACTTAATCTAAACACAGTGGCCCCACGCGTCAGCGTTGACCATGCTGACGTGGCCGTTGACTGGCCCCACCTGTCTGTGAGACAAACCGGCACTGGGTCACTGACGTGTGGACCCCACTGGTCAGGGTTGACCTGGTCAGCTGCCGTTGACCTGCTGATGTCACGGTGATGCAGTGCTGACGCAATAACTCATATTCTGGATTTAACTTAATTCAGGAAATTCCAGAAAATCCCCAAAACATCTAAAATTCATAGAAAATCAACCGTAGCTCCAAATCAAATAATTTATATATGAAAAATTATCAGAAAAATTCAAGGAATTTGTTTATGGCATTTGCATGCATGTTTGAACCACCAAGGGTTGCTTTTCAGGGCAATTTGCATAATTGACATTTAAATAAGCACATATGGAGTTTGAATTTGAACCCTTGGTTCAAACCAACTTCATTTAATATGATTGCTAGTTGCATTAGCTCAATCAACAGCATATTGCCATGACATTATCATGTATCATAATTGTTGCATTGCATTGATTGTGTTCCTCTTTGTTTGCCGGTATTTGTCCCCTCTCGATAGACGTGGTTCCGACGATGAGTTCGATGACACCGATGAAGAACTATACAATCTTCAGAAGTGCCAGGCAAGCAAAAACCCCTTGTTCATTCCGATACAATCCCAATCTCTCGCTCTTGCTCTCATTTACTACATTAGGACAACAACGTTTCAACTATTACATGCTGCGGTAGCTGAACCCCCTATCCTCTGCATGACCTGTCATTGCCACAGTAAATAGATGAAACCCACTAGCATGAGTAGGAGTTGTTTGAGCCCTGATGTGCCTACTCATTCATGCTTGTTTGTCATGTCTTCTATTGCTTAGAGTTGAGTTAGGTCTGATTCATCGGGAATGAATTGGAACGTGATGAACATGTCCTACCATTGAGAGCTAAGTGTGTGAACACGATTTGGTAAAGGTAGCGGTGAGAGGCCATGTAGGAGTACATGGTGGGTTGTCTCATTACAGCTGTCCTTAGGAACTGAGTTCTGTGTCTGTGATCCATGAACAGCTACTACCACTCATTGGGATCCTTAATTTATCCACTCGGCTTATTAATCACCCTAGTACTCTGTCCAGGAGTTGCAACTAGTTTCTGGTGTTTGTAGGTTATGTGTTGGCGGCCGTGCGTAGCGCTGACCCTAGGGGTGGGCTATGATGCGGTAGATACACTGTGGCACGGCATGCCGGGCGCCCGTTTGGTGTCTCGGAACCCTGTACACATCGTTCAGGGCCGTATGTGGAAACCTCAGCCGGACTCCCTGCGGATGGAACCTGGATAGGCGATAAACCTGGACTAGATACTTGAGTGTTTAGGTAGGCCGTGGCCGACACCCTCGTTGGGCTTCCGCTTGAAGGTTGTCGAGTACATGTCATTTAAACGAAGGTAAGTGGTGGGAGCGTGTGTGAAGAAGTACACCCCTGCAGGGTTATCATTATCTATTCGAATAGCCGGATTCCTCGGATATGGAAACTTGGACCCCTTGCATAGTTCATAGACAAGTGAAAGTGGATACTCTAGAACTCACAAGATAAGTGTGAGTGGTATGGATGACCTTCTCGTAGGTAGACGGGAGCAGATCCATAGTGGTGGATTGAATGGTGAATATGTGGACTCGTGTGCGCCACCTCAAAAGAGTTGCTTGCAGTCGTAGTTCAGGTTAGCCACTAAGTCAAAGCTGGCTTGCTGCAGTTAAACTCCACCACCCCTCTTTGTTGATACCGATGCATATGTAGCTAGTTCTGATGTAAGTCTTGCTGAGTACTTTTGTACTCACGTTTGCTTAATTTATGTTTTGCATAGAGACTTCAGTCTTGCTAGTAGTTTCACGTGGACTTCGACGTTTAGCTTGATACCTCAGCTATGATCTTGTGCCCTCGGCAGGATCTGGTAGATAGTCAGACTTCTCAGCCTTTTTCATTTGTAGATGTTTGTACTCAAACATGTTAAGCTTTCGCATGTGCTTTGATTTGTATGCTATGATTGTTGGGTCATGAGACCCATGTTTGTAATATCACGCTCCTTGGAGCCTAATGAATAAATACTTGAGTTGTAGAGTTATGTTGTGATGCCATGTTGTATTTACACATATCGAGCATATTGTGTGTCTGATTGAAATGCTTGGTATGTGTGGGATCCGACAATCTAGTTGTTTATCCTTGGCAGCCTCTCTTATGGGGAAATGTTGTCTAGTGCTTCCATGAGCCATAGTAGTCCGCTACAGCCCGGTTCACCGGAGTCCTGCTAGCCTAGCACTACTGCTCAGGACACTTGACTGGCCGGCATGTGTTTCACTTCGTTCCTGTGTCTGTCCCTTCGGGGAAATGTCTTGCGGTGAAATCCGTAGTCCTGCCTAGCCTGCTATAGCCCGGGTTCCCGGAGTCCTGTTAGCCCAGTGCTACAGCCCGGATTCACACGCTGCTGACCGACATGCTCGATGTGATTCATGTATGCCTGTCCCCATAGGTTGGTGCCGCTTTGGGTTCACGACTAGCCATGTCGGCCCGGGTTCTCTATCATATGGATGCTAGCGACACTATCATATACGTGAGCCAAAAGGCGCAAATGGTCCCGGGCCAGGTAAGGTGTCTCCCGTGGGAATACCGTGCGTGAGGCTGCAAAGTGATATGAAGTGTTACATGCTAGATCGGTGTGACTTAGGATCGGGGTCCTGACAGCTTTGGTATCAGAGCCTGACTGCCTGTAGGTTTACCAAGCCAACTGGTCAAAGTTGAGTCTAGAAATGCTTTAGTTATATGTAGGGGAGTTGATTGTGGGAGGGAATATAAGGCTCTTTTTACTCCTTTACCCTATGCCCTTCTGATCTGAGTCAACCTCTTCTTTTCTACGCGGGATTAAGAATTAGGCCTTCTCATCTATCTATCAGGATGACATGCTACTATTTCATAGACTTATAGAATTGATAGTTCAATCCTCAGTTCCGTTCCTACTACTTCCATATGTTGACAGTTGATCTCAGAACCTTGACATTTTGTTGTTGAGTGGTTATGCCACCATTTTTGCAGGATGTCTCAAATAATTTTGAGCATTTACAGCCGTTATGCTGTCCGAGTCATCCCAGGTCTCTAAATAGTCTGATGCATTTGCAAATCCCTTCTTCCCGTTCCCGATGTCCCTTTGGCCAGTTCAACCACACTAATCAATGAGTTGAGGTACTCTATTGCCTCGACATATATGTTGGGGCTATTTTTATGGCCCGAGGTGTTTTAGGGAGTCACCTAGTGATCTAGCCATGTTTGTATCCCCAGTGTGTGATTCTGGCCATTATTCTCGAAAGCATCCCGTGATGCCATGTAGTAGTAGGTACTCTATTCATGGGTTCTTGAACCCGAGATTCACCCTACTTACCCCATGTTGATAGTGTTGCTAGTTCCTTTAGGATATTAGTAACCTTTGCGATAGTCCTCGAGGTTCGTGGTACATCCTTCTTCCAATTATCATGAACCATTCTTGGCAGGAGTTCTTTTGAACCAAAAGGTCACAACAGAGTGCTCCTGATGAGTTCTCCATTCTATGCTGTGACTCTGCCAACCCTACCTTTCTGCATGGGTTATCTGGAAGAAATATGTTGAACTCGTTCGACATACTAATCTATGCATCCACAACTCAGAAAGTTATATGTTCCTTTGAGTTATCCCTCTTTAGTTGTTTTCTGACCTTCGTCTATCAATTGATAGTTAGGAGTATGTGTGCATTCGTGTTCATCGATGCCTAGTATTCTTGTGGTTCGTCAAGCCGTTCTATTTCAGAATGACTAGGAGAAACAAACTCCAGTACCTCATCCATATCCAGGATTGGGTCAAAGCAGTTGTATTTCGCAGATCAAAATGCAACCCAGCTTTTGGTTCTGTTCTACCCTGAAGTATTACCCACTTTATGTCAGGAGCATCATGAGAATTGCACCTTCTCTTATGAATTCTTGATGCAGTGATACTTCTTGCCATCATTGTTCATTCCTCGGTTCCCATGTTATTGTAACCGGAATGCCGGCAAGTGAGTCGTGATGTGTGAAATCAATACTCCTAGCAACTCCGTTGCTTGGTAGTTAATGGACAATATTCTCATTCTTAGCGTGTTGGTTATTGAATCATCATTCTAGGATAGATTGTGCTACCTAGTCCTTATTTCCTGGTGCACTCTTTGATCAACGAGTTAGGATTTTGCCAAACCCTTGCTCTATTGATCATATCGTCTTGCCCTGAAAAGTAAGATTGATCTCGAGCTTAGTATCATATCGGTGGTTCGTGATGTGCCGATTATCTTCTCGGAAGTATTACCTGGTTGTCACCTGACCGCTATGTTGAGTTTGTGATCATGTGGTTTTTCCTCCAACCACCCATTCTCCAAGAATATGTGTTGGATACCCCTGAGCTAGTTGGTTAAGCTTAACAACAACTTGGAGAGTTGGAAGATAAAAGCTTGTCCGACCACGCTCATCCCTAAGGGATATCTTTTCTGTGTGTGTGTGTTGAAGAAAGATGATATCTCCATTGATTGGTCCTCGTGATCAGTGGTTGGATCTATTGCCTTGTCAAAACTTTGACTTGAGTATGGACTATCGTCAAGTCATATCAGAACCAACAATGTTCGTAATGTTGTCTTACTCATGTTTGATCCCTCGACCATACACCATTACATCTTTGGTCTGACCAATGTTAGCACCGTGTTCACATGATGGTGGAAGTCCAGTGATATGGAAATTCCGATGGGTTGCTGTTGAGCCCATCAGCAGCATTTTGTCTCCCCCATGATTCATGTTGAACGTCAACCTAGTGTTGGAAACTTCTAAAAGCATTATCTTCATGTCCCGTTCATGAAGCATATGTTGGATGAAAGAAGCGACTTTCTCTGATTCATGTGCATTTGGTGCAAGTTGCCGCCGTGAGTTCGAGAAAGATTGTTTTTGTTTCCTCTGGTACCATCCCAAGTTAGTCATGCATATGTGCGAAGTATTCTATGGTTTGAAGACTTGCAACCTTCAGCCCATATGTATTCCCTAGCACCCCAAGCCACTGATTGATTTGTTCAAGGAAAAGGAGTTGTTGTGTGAATACTAGTTCATGCACAAGACTTCGACATCCTCGATGATGGTTCCCCACCTGAACTCGGTAGTGTTTTATCATAAGACTACTATGTGGTCATGCTTGTCTGGGACAGCGTGTTCACCTGTGTTTAGCAGAACCAGCTCATGTTTTGGAGCTTGCTATCTTAGTTCATTCCTCGAGAATCTCACAACGCCATCTTGTCGAATTGTGTTGCAAACTTTCTTTCAGACATGCTGAGTCTGAAGTATCCTATTACTAATCGGATCTGAATCACAGGCAGATATGATGGTTGGAACATTCCCAACAGTTGCATCTTGTTCCCAGCTTGCACCGCCATTGTGCCAATCCCCCTTGGGCTGCCCTTCTCGGTAGTTGTTGTCCAATATCATCTCCAAAAGTGGACTTACCATGGGTCCCATTCATTTCCGGTGATAAGAAAAAATCATCCATTGCATTGTCCTCAACAAGGTAGTCCACATCATCCATTCGAACTCCGCCAAACGATCGTTTGTGATTGACTTAGGCTGGCATAAAGAGTTTCAATGATCGTTATATCAAAAGTAATTCTTTTTGCCACTTAAGGGAATAGCTCTATGAGTCACCTTCTTTGAGGTGCCCCATTAGGTAATCATGGCAACTTATCTCCTCGCCGCTTTGACACTCACTCACCATCTCACCTAAGCGTGGGATTGTTGCCTACCAATTTGGACCTTCGTCATATGTCCCTCTACATCCCTCTTGATATGTATGTTTCGTGTCTCAGCTCAAGAGATGTTTTATATCTCACCCCAAGAGTTGAACTTGAGTTACCCGATCTTCGAGAAGATCGATTCATGTAGAGTTCCTGTCCATCATCATTGTGTTGGATGCAGATCTCGAAAGGAAGGACACCAAGATCGATCTGAAGCAATAGATCATGAAGATCGTGTTAGTTTGTGCCCTCTGTCTTCTTACCTCACGTCTTGAATCTCGGGACGAGATTCTTGTTTAGTGGGGGTGAGTTGTCACAGCCCTAGAATTTGCTTGTCATTAGTTGCATTAAGGCATTCATGTCATCATGTTTAAATTTCTCAGAAAGTTGAAATGAGGATGACAAACCCTAGCACCAAAAATTAAATCAAATAGGGTCAGCCATAAGCCTTTTCAATAAACCCAAAATGCCTTTAAAAATGTTCATCATTTTTAGAAAAGGTTAAAACCTCTGACAAAAATGATGCACATGTTTCAAGGTCATTCATGGATTTTTGAATTAAATCATATCATATTTGAATTTGGGCATTTAACCACTATAAATAATTTAAATGCTCAAATAATGCTGAATTTAAATGTGGACCACTGGAATAATCCATAGATTGTCCACAAATTATTGCAGCATTTTACAAAATGCTTTAGTATTTTTACTAAAGCCAAAACAACAGTAGAAAAATAGAAAACAGAAACAAATAAAAGAGGGAAGGCCACTGGGCCACTTACCTGGACCTACCTAGCCCAACTCCAGCTGGCGGCCTAGCCCATCAGGCAAAGCGGCTGTCTTCAACCTCTGCCAGTAGGCAGAGGCGTGTCGACGCGCGCGCGATCACCGTGGCCAGCTCCCTGCCTGCTTCCTCCTTCCCCGGACCCATTCGAGCGCCACGGAGACTCCCAGCACCACGCTGCACCTCTCCCCTCTCTCCCCTGGACCCCTTCCCCTCCTCTGCTCTCCGTGTGGCACCACCGAACACACCCGCCGCCGCCGACGAGCACCACCACGGCCACCGGCCCTCCCTCACCCATCCATTGTGTCTGGAAGAACCGCCGCAACTCCGTCTTCCTCATCGTCGACGTACTCAAGCCCGGGCGCCCCGTGGAGCCGCCTCCGCCCACATCTTCCTCCTCGGGCAACCGAGATGGCCGCCGTGATTTCGTCGCCTCCGAGCCGCCCCCAAGCACGCTGAGCTCCTCAGCGACCTCCCAGTGAGCTCCGACGCATTCCCCCTCTCTTTCCCGTGTCTTCACCGACCTCTAGCCGCGGTTCCGTCAAGGTCGACACTCACCGTCGCCTGAGCTCAACGTCGGCGTGGCTCCGGTGACCAATTGGTCCCGGGCGTGCGTACGTTACGCTCAGGGCATCGCGTGTTGCATCTTCAGCATGCTAGCTCGCTCGCTTGGGCACCGCAGCTGCGTCCCTGCACCTGCCCAAACTCCGGCCGCCGCCCGGGCCGTCGCCACCGCTGCTACACGCTGCCCCGGCACCGCCTATGGCCACCAATCGAAGCGCCTCGTCACGCCGTAGCCGTAGAGGCCAGCCCCGCTTGCTCCTGTCACCGGAAACGGCCGGGAGGGCAACTCTGGTGCCCTCTGCTAGCGCCGGCGATTAACCTCGACGACTGCTGACGTGGCGTCGAAATTATGGCCTAATCACGTTTAGTTTAATCACCTCGGCCACTGACAATAGGGACCCACCAACTAAATAACCTTGGGTTAAGTTTAGATTAGACTTAATCTAAACACAGTGGCCCCACGCGTCGGCGTTGACCACGCTGACGTGGCCGTTGACTGGCCCCACCTGTCTGTGAGACAAACCGGCACTGGGTCATTGACGTGTGGACCCCACTAGTCAGGGTTGACCTGGTCAGCCGCTGTTGACTTGCTGACGTCACGGTGACGCAGTGTTGACGCAATAACTCATATTCTGGATTCAACTTAATTCAGGAAATTCCAGAAAATGCCCAAAACTTCTAAAATTCATAGAAAATCAACCGTAGCTCCAAATCAAATAATTTATATATGAAAAATTATCAGAAAAATTCAAGGAAACTGTTTATGGCATTTGCATGCATGTTTGAACCACCTAGGGTTGCTGTTCAGGGAAATTTGAATAATTGACATTTAAATAAGCACATATGGAGTTTGAATTTGAACCATTGGTTCAAACCAACTTCATTTAATATGATTGCTAGTTGCATTAGCTCAATCAACAGCATATTGCCATGACATTATCATGCATCATAATTGTTGCATTGCATTGGTTGTGTTCCTCTTTGTTTGCTGGTATTTGTCCCCTCTCGGTAGACGTGGTTCCGACGATGAGTTCGATGACACCGATGAAGAACTATATTATCTTCAGAAGTGCCAGGCAAGCAAAACCCCCTTGTTCATTCCGATACAATCCCAATCTCTCGCTCCTGCTCTCTTTTACTGCATTAGGACAACAAGGTTTCAACTGTTACATGCTGCGGTGGCTGAACCCCTTATCCTCTGCATGACTTGTCATTGCCACAGTAAATAGATGAAACCCACTAGCATGAGTAGGAGTTGTTTGAGCCCTGATGTGCCTACTCACTCATGCTTGTTTGTCATGTCTGCTATGCTTAGAGTTGAGTCAGGTCTGATTCATCGGGAATGAATTGGAACGTGATGAACATGTCCTACCATTGAGAGCTAAGTGTGTGAACACGATTTAGTAAAGGTAGCGGTGAGAGGCCATGTAGGAGTACATGGTGGGTTGTGTCATTGCAGCCGTCCTCAGGAACTGAGTTCTATGTCTGTGATCCATGAATAGCTACTACCACTCATTGGGGTCCTTAATTGACCCTCTCGGCTTATTAATCACCCTAGTACTCTGTCCAGGAGTTGCAACTAGTTTCTGGTATTTGTAGATTATGTGTTGGCGGCCGTGCGTAGCGCTGACCCTAGGGGTGGGCTATGATGCGGTAGATACACCGTTGCCGGGCATGCCGGGCGCCCGTTTGGTGTCTCGAAACCCTGTACATGTCGTTCGGGGCCGTATGTGGAAACCTCGGTCGGACTCCCTGCGGATGGAACCTGGATAGGCGATAAACCTGGACTAGAGACTTGAGTGTTTAGGTAGGCCGTGGCTGACACCCTCGTTGGGCTTCCGCTTGAAGGTTGCTGAGTACATGTCATGTAAACGACGGTAAGTGGTGGGAACGTGTGTGAAGAAGTACACCCCTGCAGGGTTATCATTATCTATTCGAATAGCCGGATTCCTCGGATATGGAAACTTGGACCCCTTGCATAGTTCATAGACAAGTGAAAGTGGATACTCTAAAACTCGCAAGATAAGTGTGAGTGCTATGGATGGCCTTCTCGTAGGGAGACGGGGGCGGATCCATAGTGGTGTATTGAATGGTGAATATGTGGACTCGTGTGCGCCACCTCAAAAGAGTTGCTTGCAGTCGTAGTTCAGGTTAGCCACCGAGTCAAAGTTGGCTTGCTGCAGTTAAACTCCACCACCCCTCTTTGTTGATACCGATGCATATGTAGCTAGTTCTGATGTAAGTCTTGATGAGTACTTTTGTACTCACGTTTGCTTAATTTATGTTTTGTAGAGAGACTTCAGTCTCGCTAGTAGTTTCACGTGGACTTCGACGTTTAGCTTGATACCTCAGCTACGATCTTGTGCCCTCTGCAGGATTTGGTAGATAGTCAGACTTCTCAGCCTTTTTCATTTGTAGATGTCTGTACTCAGACATGTTAAGCTTCCGCATGTGCTTTCATTTGTATGCTATGATTGTTGGGTCATGAGACCCATGTTTGTAATATCTCGCTCCTCGGAGCCTAATGAATAAATACTTGAGTTGTAGAGTTATGTTGTGATGCCATGTTGTATTTACACATATCGAGCATATTGTGTGTATGATTGAAATGCTTGGTATGTGTGGGATCCGACTATCTAGTTGTTTATCCTTGGCAGCCTCTCTTATGGGGAAATGTAGTCTAGTGCTTCCATGAGCCATAGTAGTCCGCTACGGCCCGATTCACCGGAGTCCTGCTAGCCCAGCACTACTGCTCAGGACACTTGACTGGCCGGCATGTGTTTCACTTTGTTCATGTGTCTGTCCCTTCGGGGAAATGTCACGCGGTGAAATCTGGAGTCCTGCCTAGCCTGCTACAGCCCGGGTTCCCGGAGTCCTGTTAGCCCAGTGCTACAGCCTAGATTCACACGCTGTTGACCGACATGCTCGATGTGATTCATGTATGCCTGTCCCCATAGGTTGGTGCCGCTTTGGGTTCACGACTAGCCATGTCGGCCCGGGTTCTCTGTCATATGGATGCTAGCGACATTATCATATACGTGAGCCAAAAGGCGCAAACGGTCCTGGGCCAGGTAAGGTGGCACCCGTGGGAATACCGTGCGTGAGGCTGCAAAGTGATATGAAGTGTTACATGCTAGATCGGTGTGACTTAGGATCGGGGTCCTGAGAAATTCCACATACTCAACTATCATTTAGTCTTTCACAATTGCTAACACTCACGCAATACTTATGGGTATGAAGTTTTAATTGGACACAGAGAAAGATAGGGGCTTATAGTTTTGCATCCCAATCTTTTACCTCAAGGGTAATGTCAACAATAATGCTTTATGAAAACCCACATCCAATTAGCTATATATATCAGGATCTTTCCAACACATAGTGCTTGCCAAAAGATAAAATCTAAAAATGAAAGGTGAAGATCACCATGACTCTTGTATAAGGTATAGGACAAAAAATAAAAGATAGGCCCTTCGCAGAGGGAAGCAGAGGTTGTCATGTGCTTTTATGGTTGGATGCACAAAATCTTAATGCAGAACAATGTCACTTCATATTGCCACTTGTGATAGGGACCTTTATTATGCAGTTCGTCGCTTTTATTTCTTCCATATCATAAGCTCGTATAAAGCTTATTTTTTCCACGCTAATAGATCATACATATTTAGAGAGCAATTTTTATTGCTTGCAAAAATGACAACTTACTTGAAGGATCTTATTCAATCCATAGGTAGATATGGTGGACTCTCATGGCAAAACTGGGTTTAAGGATATTTGGAAGCATAAGTAGTATCTCTACCTGGTGCAAAGAATTTGGCTAGCATGAGGGGGAAAGGCAAGATCAATCATGTTGGATGATCCATGACAATATAACTTATTTCAGATATAAGAAAACATAACCCATTACGTTGTCTTCCTTGTCCAACATCAAATTTTTAGCATGTCATATTATAATGGGTGCTCACAATCATAAAAGATGTCCAATATAGTATATTTATATGTGAAAACCTCTATTTCTTTATTACTTCCTATTAATTGCAACAATGACCAAAACTATGTTTGTCAGCTCTCAACAACTTTTATTCATCACTAGTAATTATGCACGTGCAACGCACGTGTGACTTTAGTAAAAACAGGTTTGCATTAAGTTTATTCTGAAACCTGAACTTGTATGCATACTATTATACCAACTTAAACTTCTAATCCCTAAAATCAAACCCTAAACCTTGTTCTCGAGCTACCAACAACCTGCAATCGCAGGTGTTTATTCACACAAAATCGAACTGCAACCAACATGTATTACTAAGCAAAGCCAAGGGGGTCGCCCAAAAGGAAGAAACAAAGCAGATAGCCTCACATGGACCAGCAGAGAGCAATGGTCTTGAAGATTGCAAAGCATAGAAGTGTAAGAGAAGAAAAGTACTCTTTGTATCTGAATTTTGCCTTCCTTTTTGTGTGCGCAGGCTGCATCTGTGTCATGTGGAGAATTAATCAAGATCTGCAATGAAAATGTTAACACTTTGCATGTGTTCCCGTGAGTGATGGTCCGAACTCCGAAGCCTATGGAATGAAATGCCTTGTACTTGTAACATTGAAGTTGTCTACTGTACAAATATGCTACTGTATGCAAAGAAAACACCATTATTTTCTTGTTGAATCATCAACGTTGTGCATATTCCTTGGAACCTGACACAAGGCAGTTTGCCAGGCATTTCACTCTCACATTAAGCAGCATGAGATTACCGCCCAAATAATAAGAGCACTTGGTTCGTTACAGTTGTACACAAATGAGAAGGCTTTACTGCAACACAGTACTGAATAAGAATACAATCTTCGAAGAAAAGCCACCTGTGGCATCAAGGATGTCATCTATACCAGAAACCAATGGCATCTACAGAGCTAAATTCTTCATAGGTCCAAAATACACAACAAAGTGTCAAGTGCTATTTAGGAAGAACCTAGTCCTTTACATTGGTTCACATTGCCCTCACATAGAGCTGGGTATACTACAGATCGTATTGTACAGGAGTGACTGCTGCATCATTTAATTAACTGAATTGTATGCAGGATACATCATCAGATCACACCATTTACAATAATAAATATTACCAGCAAAGAAATAATACCAATTGAAAAAAAACACTTTGGTTATTGGACGCCATGAGACAGGGGAGCAGCGAGATGGGGGGCCCATGAGACGAACGGTGCCGCCAGATGTGGCTTCTTATCTAATCAAATTCCATCATACAAACAAAATAGAATTAAGAGGAATTTTTTTTAGATAGCCTCACATGGACCATCCAACACGTCCCAATTTTGCGAGAAACAAGCAGATCATCAATAAGCTCTTACAACATTGCTCACGAGGCTCTAAACTCTGAATTCGAGTGTGTCTTGTACTATAATTGTTTAGCTCATAGAGATAGCCCTGGTGGGATCATAGATTCTATCGGCTATAGGCAAATGTTGCAGGTTATGCAATTCACGCTATAATTGACTGAAAATTTGGCACGTCTCCCTATTAAAGAAAAGGTTGCAATGCAGAATAGTGGTATAAAAATTAGAAGGTCAAAGGAACTACAAATTACCAAGAAGAAGAAAATAACAAGTGTGAAGCAGATCAGTGTTACCTTTGTGACGTACTCGCCTAAACCCTTCCAAAAATAACAATCAAAGCAAGCGGCTGCAGATTCAAAAAGGAAGGATATGTGTACAGCTCGTGTGCTCTTGCAATTTTTGATATGAAAGAATGCATTTTGTTTCAGCGCAAAAAAAGAAGAAAATGATGATAGGTTACAGAAAACAAATACATACACCAAATTAAAGGAACACATTTTTTATTTGCAAAAATGAAATCAGGCAACTACGCGATTTAAAGGAACACATTTAGTTTTATTCTAATCTGGATCCAAGAGGACGTCAAATGCATGAATCCAATGTTGTGGCACTGTCACGGAGTACAGGCAACATTCCCAGCAACTTGATAGAAGATGTGTTGTCAAACGCACCGTTTCTTGACAGTCATGTACTTGAACCAGTTACAAACTCTTACTAAATGACTCGCCATTTCTTAATAAAAAAGACAGACAAATGACGATCTCTTAATATGCTCAATAGAAAAGCATTGCCAAACAAAACTCCACTTGTGCGTCTGACAGATTGTGAGACTGCAAGCGGCCAATAGCTTTCCATGTTCCATCCCAGCAAGTGGTGTTGATTTAGCCTACAAGAGAGTGAAATCTCATTATAACTCATTGGTAAACCATAGACATATTCTGCATCAACTAATGCGAGTACTGTCATTCAGAGACAAATAGTAAGGTATGAACTCTTGCCCAGCAGTATATTTCTCTTGCAATGCCAAAATTTTCAGTGGTTCCTAGAGTTTAGAAAGCTCAGAAATACTATGCATTCATCCATTTCGAGAGTTTATATGAAAAAAAGAACAAGCATCTACTGCAACCTCACATTTGAGCACTTAGATTGAGCACACATGTTTTGAACCAGAAAAATCAAGCACGGTAACAGGTAAGGTCACCACGCACGCACCTGGGAGCATGATCTCAATTCTTAGGGAGAAGGCGTTTGACATTAGGCAGCAACCGGGTTCCCTTGTCCGACCGACCTTACAACACCATCAGGTAGAGCGAGACGGCGAGAGCGTGCGGGCGGATCTCTTCTGCCTCCCCTTTTCTCTCGGCTTCTTTTTTGGCTGCCCTCCTGGAGTGTCCTCTAGCCACCACTTGGCCCTAGAGAGGAGGCCATGAAGCCGAGGGCGTCTTCCTCTCCGCCGGTGCAGGAAAGGAAGGAAAAGGAGAGGGGCAACATGAGGAGGGGAATGGAGGAGACCCATCCCCGTCGCCGCTGACGCAGGTTCAGCCCGCTACATCTCGCGCCGCCGCCGCCGACGCTCGACCGAGGAGAGGAACACCGGCATCGCAGATGCAAGTTGAGCCCGCTGCATCCCGCATTGTCGATGCTGCTCGAAGGATGATAGCGACCCGGCCACGTCCTATAGCGGCAGCAAGGAGAGAGGAGGGAGGCGGAGGCGGAGGCGGGTGGAATCGATTCCCCTGTTGCGGGCCGGTGGCTGATCCGCGTGTTGCGCGAGGGGCCACAGAGCGCTAATAGGATTGGCAGACCACGGCGCTTGGCAGAACATTTCATCTGAGTCGTTGATCTGATTGACAGACTATTAACATGATGTAGACGGTGGGATGTGTGTAACTTAATTTGATCTAAGGGTTGTGTTTATCCTGTGTACACTTTACGATGTGGGTTTAAAAAAACTCAAGTTCGTTCTTTTAATAGTAGTATAGATACTCTTTATATGTGAAGTCATTACTCTCCATAAGATCAATATGATCTCTTTATTTCTTTTTATTCTTTCTCCCTTTTTTCTTTTATTCCCTCAAGATCATAGTAGGATAACCAAGACCTTGACTCAAACTATACTTTGTTATATATAGATCACAGACTCGATTACATAGATAAAGATCAACACAAAAAACTCAAAGCTAGATCATACTAAACTTTATTCTACTAGATCAAGATATAACCAAAAGGATCGAACTAAGAAAAATGATAAAGATAGGTGATACGATACCGGGGCACTCCCCCAAGCTTGGCAGTTGCCAAGGGGAGTGCCCATACCCATGTTTTATGTCTCTTTCTTCTTAGGTGGTGATGTGATATTCTTAGCGATGATGCCCCTTAGGATATGATTCTCTTCCTGGAGCTTATTGACTTGCTTCTTGAGATCCATTATTTCCCTATGGAGCTTACCCATGACGGCTAAAGCTCCTTGCACCCATGGATGTTGCATAGCTGTGGGAGAACAAGTAACACTCTTTTTCATATTTTCCTAAGAAAGAAATCTAACATTGGGAGGGATGACCGAGTTTGGAATTGCTGAGCTCTGAAGTTCCTCCATCGTGAATTTGGCTTGGAGACGAGAGGTAACTTCTTGATCCTCCTCCATGGCATCTATCCTTTTCAAGTCGGCCTCCATCTCTTCCTCCATTGATGGCCTAAAGTGGTCAACATCACTGTTTGCTCCTGGCCCCGGTGTCGGATGACACACCCGACTCTCTCCGACTGACTCTTGAGAAGACATCTTGCTCTAAATCTGCAGCAGAGACAGCTCGAAACAAAAATAGGAGATATTTGCGTGGTACGGTGGTCAAAACCTTCGGGAGATTATATAACGAATTTTTACCGACCAAAAGAAGTATCGTGCAAGAAAACGGAGTCCGGAGGGCACACGAGGTGCCCACGTGGCAGGGGGCGCGCCCTCCATCCTCGTGGATGCCTCGTGTCCTTTCCGGACTACTTCTTATTTTCTTAAATATTCCAAAACAGAGACAAATTTCCATTAGAACTGTTTTGGAATCGGTTTACTTACCGTACCACATACCTATTCCTTTTTGGAGTCTGAAACGTTCTGGAAAGTGTCCCTTATGTACTCCTCTGGGGTTACAGTGTTAATAACATTGGTTTCAACATTTATGGGATTACATGAGATATAATGTCAAATTCTTTGGCCGTTCACCACCTTCGGATTTGTGCCTTCAAAGTTGTTGATTTTTATGGTACCAGAACGATAGACCTCCTCGATAATGTAAGGACCTTCCCATTTAGAGAGGAGTTTTCCTGCAAAAAATCTTAAACGGGAGTTGTATAACAGAACATAATCACCTACATTAAACTCGCGCTTTTTGTATCCTTTTGTCGTGCCATCTTTTAACCTTTTCTTTAAATAGTTTGGCATTCTCGTAGGCCTGGGTTCTCCACTCATCAAGTGAGCTAATGTCGAATAGTCTCTTCTCACTGGCAAGTTTGAAATCATAATTGAGCTCTTTAATGGCCTAATATGCCTTATGTTCTAGTTCGAGAGGTAAGTGACATGCTTTTCCATAAAACATTTTATACGAAGACATACCCATAGGATTTTTATATGCAGTTCTATAGGCCCATAATGCATCATCAGGTTTCTTGGATCAATTCTTTCTAGATCTATTAATAGTCTTTTGCAAAATTAATTTAAGCTCTCTATTACTCAGTTCTACTTGACCACTAGACTGTGGGTGGTATGGAGATGCAACTCTATGATTAACATCATACTTAGCAAGCATTTTATGAAAGGCACCATGAATAAAATGTGAACCACCATCAGTCATTAAATATCTAGGGACTCCAAACCTCGGAAAAATAACTTCTTTAAGCATCTTAATAGAGGTGTTATGATCAGTACTACTAGTTGGAATAGCTTCTACCCACTTAGTAACGTAATCAACAACAACTAAAATATGTGTATACCCATTAGAGGAAGGAAACAGTCCCATATAATCGAAGCCCCAAACATGAAATGGTTCAATATCAAGTAAATAGTTCATAGGCATTTCTTGACGTCTACTAATATTACCAATTCTTTGACATTCATCACAAGACAAGACAAACTTACGAGCATCTTTAAAAAGAGTAGGCCAATAAAAACCAAATTGGAATACCTTATGCGTAGTTCTATCTCTAGCGTGGTGTCCTCCATAAGCCTCGGAGTGACACTTGCGTAGGATCTGTTCCTGTTCATGCTCAGGTACACAACGTCTAATAACACCATCTACTCCTTCTTTGTAAAGGTGTGGGTCATCCCAGAAGTAATGTCTTAAATCATAGATTTTTTTTCTTTTGCTGGTATGTGAAACTAGGTGGTATAAATTTAGCAACAATGTAATTAGCATAATCAGCATACCATGGAGCAGCACGAGAAGCATTTATGACAGCTAATTGTTCATTAGGAAAGCTATCATCTATAGGTAGTGGGTCATCAAGAACATTCTCTAACCTAGACAAGTTGTGTGCAACGGGGTTCTCGGCTCCCTTTCTATCAATAATATGCAAATCAAATTCTTGTAGCAAGAGAACCCATCTAATAAGTCTAGGTTTAGCATCTTTATTTTCCATAATATATTTAATAGCAGCATGGTCAGTGTGAACAGTTACTTTAGAATCAACAATATAAGGTCTGAACTTATCACAAGCAAATACAACTGCTAAAAATTCTTTTTCAGTAGTAGCATAATTTCTATGGGCACTATCTAGAGTTTTACTAGCATATTGAATAACATTTAATTTCTTATCAACTCTTTGTCCTAGGACAGCACCTACAGCATAATCACTAGCATCACACATAATTTCAAAGGGTAAATTCCAATCAGGTGGCTAAACAATAGGTGCAGAAATCAAGGCTTTCTTAAGTATTTCAAATGCTTCTACACAATCATCATCAAAGACAAAAGGAACATCTTTTTATAAGAGATTAGTCAGAGGCCTAGAAATTTTTGAGAAATCTTTAATGAACCTCCTATAAAAACCAGCATGACCAAGGAAACTTCTTATACCTTTAATGTCCTTAGGACACGACATCTTTTCAATAGCATCAACTTTAGCTTTATCAACTTCAATACCTCTTTCAGAAACTTTATGCCCCAAAACAATACCTTCATTAACCATAAAGTGGCACTTCTCCCAATTCAAGACAAGATTAGTTTCTTCACATCTCTGCAAAACTTGATCAAGGTTGCTCAAGCAATCATCAAAAGAAGTTCCATACATGGAGAAATCATCCATGAAAACCTCAACAATATTTTCACAAAAGTCAGAGAATATAGCAGTCATACATCTTTGAAAGGTAGCATGTGCATTACATAAACCGAAGGGCATACGTCTATAAGCAAAGGTATCGAAAGGGCAAGTAAAAGTGGTATTTTCCTGATCCTCTTTCGACGGAGGTATTTGAGAGAAACCAGAATAACCATCTAGAAAGCAAAAATGTGTATGTTTGGATAATCTTTCTAGCATTAGATCAATAAAAGGTAAAGGGTAATAATCCTTTCTAGTAGCCTTATTTAATTTGCGGAAATCAATTACCATTCTATAACCTGTAACAACTCTTTGTGGGATCAATTCAGCTTTATCATTAGGAACAACAGTAATACCTCCCTTCTTAGGGACACAATGGGCATGACTTACCCACTGACTATCAGCAACAAGATAAATTATACCTGCCTCTAGAAGCTTTAGTATTTCATTTCTTACCACTTCTTTCATCTTAGGATTTAACCGTCGTTGGTGATCAACAACTGGTTTAGCGTCTTTCTCCAATTTTATTTTGTGCTGGCATAGAGTGGGACTAATGCCCTTAAGATCATCAAGAGTATATCCAATAGCAGCGCGGTGCTTCTTTAGAGTTTTCAATAATTTCTCTTCTTCCTGCTCTGAAAGGTTAGGACTAATAATAACAGGATATATCTTGTTTTCATCAAGATAAGCATATTTAAGAGTATCAGGTAATGGTTTAAGCTCAAACACGGGATCACCCTTGGGTGGAGGAGGATCCCCTAGAATTTCAACAGGCAAGTTGTGTTTCAAAATAGGTCCCTGTTTAAAGACTACTTCATCTATTTCCCTTCTTTCATTCATAAACATATCATTTTCATGGTCTAGCAAATATTGTTTTAAAGGATCATTAGGAGGCACGTCAATAGAAGCAAGACCAATAATTTCATCTTTACTAGGCAATTTTTTATCATGGGGTTGTCTACGAAATTTAGCAAAATTAAAATCATGAGACATACCCCCTAAACCAACAGTAATAATATCCTTTTTGCAGTCTATCTTAGCATTAACGGTATTCAAGAAGGGTCTACTAAATATAATGGGACAAAAGTCATCTTGTGGGGAACCAAGAACAAGAAAATCAGTAGGATATTTAACTTTCCCACACAAGACTTCAACATCTCTAACAATCCCAACTGGTGAAATAGTATCTATATTGGCAAGCTTAATTGTAACATCAATACCTTCTATCTCAACAGGTGCAATATCATGCATAATTTCTTCGTATAAAGAATGAGGTATTGCACTCACACTAGCACCCATGTCACATAAGCCATGATAGAAATGATCTCCTATTTTAACAGAAACAACAGGCATGCCTACAACAGGTCTATGTTTATCTTTAGTATCGGGTCTAGCAATTCTAGCAGCTTCATCACAAAAGTAAATAACATGCCCATCAATATTATCGACCAAGAGATCTTTAACCATAGCAATACTAGGTTCAACTTTAATTTTCTCAGGGAGTGTAGGTGTTCTAGCATTACTCTTACAAACCACGGTTGAAGCTTTAGCATGATCCTTTATTCTAACAGGGAAAGGTAGTTTCTCAATATAAGCGGTAGGAACAATAGGATCAACATTATAAGTGATAGTATTCTCTTCAACTTTAATAGGTTCAACTACTTTTACTTCAATGGGAGGATGATATTTAAACCACTTATACTTAGGGAGATCAACATGAGTAGCAAAAGATTCACAGAAAGAAGCTGCTATCTCGGAGTCAAGTCCATATTTAGTGCTAAATTCACGAAAAGCATCGGTATCCATAAAACATTTAACACAATCAAACTTAGGTGTTATACCTGACTCCTTACCTTCGTCGAGTTCCCAATCTTTGTAGTTGTGTTTAATTCTTTCCAATAAATCCCATTTGAATTCAATAGTCTTCATCACAAACGAACCAGTGCAAGAAGTATTGAGCATGGAGTGATTATTGAGAGAAAGCCAAGCATAAAATTTTTGAATAATAATTTCTCTTGACAGCTCATGATTGGGGCTTGAATATAACATTGACTTAAGCCCCCCCCCCAAGCTTGAGCGACACTTTCTCCTTCGTGAGGCCAATGTGTGTGTGTATATATATATATATATATATATATATATATATATATATATATATATATATAATTACGATCACGATGAACCAGATGCATAGGATAAAACTTCTGATGAAATTCCAATTTCAATTGGTTGTAGTTCGATGATCCAATATCATCACATAGCCTAAACCATGTCAATGCCTTACCCTTAAAAGATAAAGGGAAGACCTTCTTCTTGATAACATCCTCGGGCATACCTGCAAGCTTAAATAATCCACAAACTTCATCCACAGAGATTAGGTGCATATCGGGATGTAATGTTCCATCTCCTGTAAAAGGATTAGCTAGCAGTTTCTCTATCATACCCGAAGGAATTTCAAAGTATACATTTTTAGTAGGTTCAGTAGGTTGAGGAGCAACTCTTTGCTCTACTGGTCGGGGTGAAGATACCCCGAACAGGCCCCTCAAAGGATTGTTTTCCATAGTAACAAGTGATAGTAAATTTCAGCACACTATATAATTTTGTTTCCTTACCAAAGGCGCTTCACTCCCCGGCAACGGTGCTAGAAAAGAGTCTTGATGAGCCACAAGTATAGAGTATCTATCGTAGTCCTTTCGATAAGTAAGAGTGTCGAACTCAACGAGGAGCAGAAGGAAATGACAAGCGGTTTTCAGTAAGGTATTCTCTGCAAGCACTGAAATTATCGGTAACATATAGTTTTGTGATAAGGTAATTCGTAACGGGTAACAAGTAACAAAAGTAAACAAGGTGCAGCAAGGTGGCCCAATCTTTTTTGTAGCAAAGGACAAGCCTGGACAAACTCTTATATAAAGGAAAGCGCTCCCGAGGACACATGGGAATTATCGTCAAGCTAGTTTTCATCATGCTCATATGATTCGTGTTCGTTACTTTGATAATTTGATATGTGGGTGGACCGGTGCTTGGGTACTGCCCTTCCTTGGACAAGCATCCCAATTATGATTAACCCCCTTCACAAGCATCTACAACTACGAAAGAAGAATTAAGGTAAACCTAACCAAAGCATGAAACATATGGATCCAAATCAGCCCCTTACGAAGCAACGCATAAACTAGAGTTTAAGCTTCTGTCACTCTAGCAACCCATCATCTACTTATTACTTCCCAATGCCTTCCCCTAGGCCCAAACAATGGTGAAGTGTCATGTAGTCGATGTTCACATAACAGCACTAGAGGAAAGGCAACATACATCTCATCAAAATATCGAACGAATACCAAATTCACATGACTACTTATAACAAGACTTCTCCCATGTCCTCAGGAACAAATGTAACTACTCACAAATCATATTCATGTTCATAATCAGAGGGGTATTAATATGCATAAAGGATCTGAACACATAATCTTCCACCGAATAAACCAACTAGCATCAACTACAAGGAGTAATCAACACTACTAGCAATCCACATGTACCAATCTAAGGTTTTTAGACAAAGATCGGATACAAGAGATGAACTAGGGTTTGAGAGGAGATGGTGCTGGTGAAGATGTTGATGGAGATTGACCCCCTCCCAATGAGAGGATCGATGGTGATGACGATGGTGATGATTTCCCCCTCCCGGAGGGATGTTTCCCGACAGAACAGCTCCGTCGGAGCCCTAGATTGGTTCCACCAAGGTTCCGCCTTGAGACGGCGGCGCTTCATCCCGAAAGCTTCCTTCTTATTTTTTCCAGGGCAAAAGACACCTTATACCAGAAGATGGTCATCGGAGGCCTACCAGGTGGCCCACGAGGCAGGGGGCGTGCCCAGGGGGGTAGGGTGCGCCCCCCCCTCGTGGATGTTGGCTGGCTCCCCTCTGGTGGTTTCTTCGCCCAATATTTTTAATATATTCCAAAACTGACTATCTTGGAGTTTTAGGACTTTTGGAGTTGTGCAGAATAGGTCTCTAATATTTGCTCCTTTTCTAGCCCAGAATTCCAACTGCCGGCATTCTCCCTCTTCATGTAAACCTTGTAAAATAAGAGAGATAGGGCATAAGTATTGTGACATAATTTGTAATAACAGCCCATGATGCAATGAATATCAATATAAAAGCATGATGCAAAATGGACGTATCAGTACCATCAAGGTAAGGACCTCTACGGTGGTAATTTCCCTCGCTAGACGTCATACTCTCCTAGGTTGTGAAACCAAGGCTATGATCACCAAAGCTATGGAAATCAAGGCAAATGGAGACCAAAGCTCTAATACCACTTGTAGGATCGAAAGTATGTCTAGAAGGGGGTGATTAGACTACTTGACCAAATAAAAAACTATCCTTTTCTCAATTTTAAGTCTTGGCAGATTTTAGCAACTTAACACAAGTCAAGCAATCAACCTACACATGCAATTCTAAGAGTATATTAGCAGAATGTAAATCATTGCATATGAAGGTAAAGGGAGGAGTTTGGAGGGAGCAAACGCAATGTAGACACGGAGATTTTTGGTGTGGTTCCGATAGGTGGTGCTATCGTACATCCACATTGATGGAGACTTCAACCCGCGAAGGGTAATGGTTGCGTGAGTCCACGGAGGGCTCCACCCACGAAGGGTCCACGAAGAAGCAACCTTGTCTATCCCACCATGGCCATCGTCCATGAAGGACTTGCCTCACTTGGGTAGATCTTCACGAAGTAGGCAATCTCCTTGCCCTTACAAACTCCTTGGTTCAACTCCACAATCTTGACGGAGGCTCCCAAGTGACACCTAACCAATCTAGGAGACACCACTCTCCAAAAGGTAATAGATGGTGTGTTGATGATGAACTCCTTGCTCTTGTGCTTCAAATGATAGTCTCCCCAACACTCAACTCTCTCACGCAGATTTGGATATGGTGGAAAGATGATTTGAGTGGAAAGCAACTTGGGGAAGGCTAGTGATCAAGATTCTTGTGGTTGAATTGGAATATCTTGGTCTCAACACATGAGTAGGTGGTTCTCTCTCAAAAAATGTATGGTAGAAGTGTAGGCACGTTCTGATAGCTCTCTCCATGAATGGAGGATGGGTGGAGGGGTATATATACCCTCCACACAAAATCTAACCGTTACACACAATTTACAAAACTCGGTGGGACCGAATACTCAAACTCGGTCAGACCGATTCAGTTCAAAATGTGAACATTAGGCTTTTCGGTGGGACCAACATGTCAACTCGGTGGGACCAATTTCATTAGGGTTAGGGCATAACATAATCTCGGTGAGACGGATCACATGAACTTGGTGAGACCGATTTCTGTAATAGGCAAACAGAGAGTTGGTCAGGCAAACTCAGTGGGACCGATGGCTCATTTAGGTGGGACCGAAACATTACGAAAAGGAAACAGAGAGTTTGCATTGCAAACTCGGTGGGACCGATCACTCATCTCGGTTAGACCGAAACGTTATGAAGGGAAACAGAGAGTTTGTAATCCCATCTCGGTGAGACCAAGATCCCTATCAGTGAGACCGAACTGATTAGGGTTTTTGGCTATGGCTATGTCAAATGAACTCAGTGGCGCCGGATAGGTCAAATCAGTGGGGCCGAGTTTGACTTTTGGTTTGGGACATATGTGGATATGATAAACTGGTTGAGGGCTTTTGGAGCATATGATAACCCACAAGTATAGGGGGTCGCAACAGTTTTCGAGGGTAGAGTATTCAACCCAAATTTATTGATTCGACACAAGGGGAGCCAAAGAATATTCTCAAGTATTAGCAGCTGAGTTGTCAATTCAACCACACCTGGAAAGTTAATATCTGCAGCAAAGTATTTAGTAGCAAAGTAATATGATAGTAGTGGTAACAGTAGCAAAAGGTAATGATAGCAAAAGTAATGTTTTTGGTATTTTGTAGTGATGATAGCAATAGCAACGGAAAAGTAAATAAGCGAAGAACAATATATGGAAAACTCGTAGGCAATGGATCAGTGATGGAGAATTATGCCGGATGCGGTTCATCATGTAACAGTCATAACCTAGGGTGACACAGAACTAGCTCCAGTTCATTGATATAATGTAGGCATGTATTCTGAATATAGTCATGCGTGCTTATGGAAAAGAACGTGCATGACATCTTTTGTCCTACCCTCCCGTGGCAGCGGGGTCCTTACGGAAACTAAGGGATATTAAGGCCTCCTTTTAATAGAGTACTGGAACAAAGCATTAACACATGGTGAATACATGAACTCCTCAAACTATGGTCATCACCGGTAAGTATCCCGATTATTGTCACTTCGAGGTTAACGGATCATAACACATAATAGGTGACTATAGACTTGCAAGATAGGATCTACAACTCTCATATATTGATGAAAACATAATAGGTTCAGATCTGAAATCATGGCACTAGGGCCCTAGTGACAAGCATTAAGCATAGCAAAGTCGTAGCAACATCAATCTTAGAACATAGTGGATACTAGGGATCAAACCCTAACAAAACTAACTCAATTACATGATAGATCCCATCCAACCCATCACCGTCCAGCAAGCCTACGATGGAATTACTCACGCACGGCGGTGAGCATCATGAAATTCATGATGGAGGATGGTTGATGATGACGATGGCGACGGATTCCCCTCTCCGGAGCCCCGAACGGACTCCAGATCAGCCCTCCCAAGAGGTTTTAGGGCTTGGCGGCGGCTCCGTATCATAAAACGCGATGAATTCTGCTCTCTGATTTTTTTCTCCTCGAAACATAATATATAGAGTTGTAGTTGGAGTCGGAGGAGCTCCAGGGGGCCCACGAGGTAGGGGCGTGCCCTAGGGGGGCAGGCGCGCCCCCACCCTCGTGGATAGGTGGTGGGCCCCCTGGCCTTCATCTTTTGTAGGTATTTTTTATATTTTCCAAAAAGTTGCTCCGTGAAGTTTGGGGTCATTCCAAGAACTTTTGTTTCTGCACATAAATAACATCATGGTAATTCTGCTGAAAACATCGTCAGTCCGGGTTAGTTCCATTCAAATCATGAAAGTTAGAGTCCAAAACAAGGGCAAAAGTGTTTGGAAAAGTAGATACGAGGGAGACATATCAACTCCCCCAAGCTTAAACCTTTGCTTGTCCTCAAGCAATTCAATTGACAAACTGAAAGTGATAAAGAAAAACTTTTACAAACTCTGTTTCCTCTTGTTGTTGTAAATATGTAAAGCCAGCATTCAAGTTTTCAGCAAAGATTATAACTAACCACATTCACAATAACGCTTAGGTCTCAAGTTTACTCATATCAATGGCATAATCAACTAGCGAGCAACAATAATAAATCTCGGATGACAACACTTTCTCAAAACAATCATAACATGATATAACAAGATGGTATCTCGCTAGCCCTTTCTGAGACCGTAAAACATAAATGCAGAGCACCTTTAAAGATCAAGGACTGACTAGACATTGTAATTCATGGTAAAAGAGATCCAGTCAAGTCATACCCAATGTAAACTAACTATAATGAATGAAAATGACAGCAGTGCTCTCCAACTGGTGCTTTTTAATAAGAGGATGATGACTTGGCATAAAAGTAAATAGATAGGCCCTTCGCAGAGGGAAGTAGGGATTTGTAGAGGTGCCAGAGCTCGGTTTTGCAATAGAGATGAATAATATTTTGAGCGGTATACTTTCATTGTCAACATAACAACCAAGAGATGGCTATATCTTCCATGCTACACACATTATAAGCGGTTCCCAAACAGAATGGTAAAGTTTATACTCCCCCTTCCACCAACAAGCATCAATCGATGGCTTGCTCGAAACAACGAGTGCCTCCAACTAACAAGAATCCTAGGGGGAGTTTTGTTTGCAATTATTTTGATTTAGTTTGCATAAAGCATGGGACTAGGTATCCTGGTGACCAGCCATTTTCTCGTGAGTGAGGAGCGGAGTCCACTCCTCTTGAGAATAACCTGCCTAACATGGAAGATACGGACAGCCCTAGTTGATACATGAGCTATTCGAGCATATAAAACAGGATATTTATTTGAAGGTTTAGAGTTTGGCACATACAAATTTACTTGGAACAGCAGGTAGATACCATATATAGGAAGGTATAGTGGACTCATGTGGAATAATTTTGGGGTTTAAGGGATTGGATGCACAAGTAGTATTCCCGCTTAGTACAGGTGAAGGCTAGCAAAAGACTGGGAAGCGACCAGCTAGAGAGCGACAACAGTCATGAACATGCATTAAAATTAATCAACACCGAATGCAAGCATGAGTAGGATATAATCCACCATGAACATAAATATCGTGAAGGCTATGTTGATTTTGTTTCAACTACATGCGTGAACATGCGCCAAGTCAAGTCACTTAAATCATTCAGAGGAGGATACAACCCTATCATACCACATCATAACTATTTCAATAGCATGTTGGCATGCAAGGTAAACCATTATAACTCATAGCTAATCAAGCATGGCACAAGAACTATGATCTCTAGTTGTCATTGCAAACATGTTTATTCATAATAGGCCGAATCAGGAACGATGAACTAATCATATTTACAAAAACAAAAGAGGTCGAGTTCATACCAGCTTTTCTCATCTCAGTTAGTCCATCATATATCGTCATAATTGCCTTTCGCTTGCACGACCGAATATTGTGAATAATAATAATAGTGCACGTGCATTGGACTAAGCTGGGATCTACAAGCATTCAATAAACAGGAGAAGACAAGGCAATATGGGCTCTTTTGTCAGATCAACAATTATGCATATAAGAGCCACTTCAACAATTTAATCATGGTCTTCTCCTATCGACCCCCAAAGAAAAGAAAATAAATAAAACTATTTACATGAGAAAGCTCCCAACAAGCAAAAGAAGAACAGGAAATCTTTTTGGGTTTTCTTTTTAATTACTACTACAAGCATGGAAAGTAAACTAATTAAAAGCTACAACTATTTTTTTTGGTTTTTCTTAAGGTTTATTAAACACACAAGAAGAAAGCATAAAAAGGAAATAAACTAGCATGGATGATACAATGAAAAAGTATGAGCACCGACATCTAGCAATGAGTGTGTGAACATAAATGTAATGTCGGTGGGAAATACGTACTCCCCCAAGCTTAGGCTTTTGGCCTAAGTTGGTCTATGGCCACGGCTGGCCTGGCGGATATCCATAATAGTAGTTGGCATCATACTGAGATGCAGCGGCTATCGCCTCCTGCGTTGTAGTGTGGCGACGAGCGGCCTCCGCTCTCCTCTCGTACTCATCTCACTACAAAAAAAAGACACATATGTGCCATTTTGGGCCGAACGAAAAAAATTCTATCATACATATGACGATAATTGTGACAAAACCCGGTATCATCATAGATGTGGTGGGCTCCTACTTCTATGACAAAAAATCATGATAGAAAATGGGCTTTTCGTCCTGGGCGGGCCAGAGACGCAGCTGCATGACATTCTTTGGGCCGTCCATGACAGAAAAAACCATGGTAGAAGCGAGGGCGAGGAAAATTTCGGGGAGTTCCCGGTTACGGTGGGAGGTCGGGGCCGAGTGATGCGCGTTTCTCTCGTACACGTACGCGCGCGTGTGCGAGGCGTTGGCTCTAACTGAACCCGAGCGAGGCGTTGGGCTCTAACTGAACCCGAGTGATTGCACTGCAGGCTACGCGTTACTGAACCCGAGCAATCGATCGATGGCTGTTAACTGAACCCGATCGAGTGATTCCTTCGCTGCTGCTGCTAACTGAAGTCGGTCGATTGGATGAACAGTGAGCGTTGCGGGGGGTGGATGAACAGTGAGCGGTGGTGTTGCCTCTGGATGAATAGGACCCCGTGGTGTGGAGGGCTAGATGAACAGTAGACGGTGGAGGGGTGCCCGTGGAGGGGTGGGTGAACAGGACCCCGTGGTGTGAAGAGCTGGATGAACAGTAGACGGTGGAGGGGTGGTTGAACAGTAGCCGGTGGAGTAGCGCGCGGTGGAGGCTGGATGAACAGGAGCCCGTGGAGGCTGGAGGAGGCCGACGGTAGCCCGTGGAGGCTAGAGAAGGTCGACGGTGGAGATGAACAATATCCCGTGGAGTCCCGTTTTGCGGTACGCCACACCCCTCCCGATGAACAGGACCCCCGTTTCGACCGTAGGAGGTCCGTTTCGTCCGTTTTACGGTACACCACACCCCTCCCGATCAACAGGACCCCCGTTTTGACCGTAGGAGGTCCGTTTCCTCTATTTTGCGGTACGCCACACCCCTCCCGATCAACAGGACCCCCGTTTCGACCATAAGAGGTCCGTTTCCTCAGTTTTGCGGTACGCCACACCCCTCCCGATGAATAGGATCCCATTTTGAACGTGGTCGGTCGAACACAAGGCCGTTTCCTCCGTTCTGCAGTACGCCAGGCCTCGTTTCCATCGCCTATTCCGTCCAAGCCCTCCTGACGAACATGACCACGCATTCCATTCCGACCCAGCCGGTTGGCTCCCACGCGTTCCGTTGCCTCCCGATGAACACGACGCATTCTGTTGCCTCCCCATGAACACGACGACGACGTTGTTTCTCCGTTCCGACCCAGCCATGTCAACGAGCCCTCGCCGTACGTATGCGCGAGTAGGCGTTCGAGACCCCGCCCGTATGTACACATACGTGGTCGTATTTTCTTTCTTGCACCCTGGCCGTTGTACGTACGTGTACATGCTATGTGTGCGCCTCTACTACGACACGTATGCGCCTCTACTACGACACATGCGCGCCTCTACATCCACCAGTATATATGTACGTACATGTTCGTGACCAGAATGACAATGCTACATACGCTTTGACCAGGTGGGTCCCGACTGTCAGGCACTTCCTTGCCTGTGAAGATGTAGCTGGTGGCTCCTAGCAGTCAGGGGGCGAATCATTTTTTTTGCCCGGATGCACTTCCTTGCATGCAAAGATATAGCTGGTGGGTCCCAGCAGTCAGGGGCAAACGTTTTTTTCACAAAATACAGTGGCCCGTCCGGTGGGTCCCCGCTGTCAGGTGGAGGAATAATTATTTTGCACGTAATAAGGAGGCACTTCCTTGCTGCGGCCGTGGACCCAGCTGTCAGCCTCTCCACATACAGTCCACGTCTGATGGAAGTTGTTCCTTGACCACGTTGACCACGCCGCGTCGAGAGAACCAGGGCGGTGGACGACGGCGAGGCCTAGGAAGGGGACGACGCGGAGCCGGGGAAGACGCGGCAGTGGACGCCCACGCGTACAGGAGTACGAGGGTTCACTGGTTCGTTGCGGTGTGAGGCTGCCGTCGCCGCAGAATAACAGGGGGTGTGGGTGAGTAGAGGGATGGCCTGGCTAGTGGTGGGATTAGTAGGGGCGGTGAGGCCTCCGCCGCATCGCAGCCGACCACGGGAGGCAGGAGCACGAGGCACGACCGACGCTGGTTTGGGCGGCTGGAGCAAGAAGACCAAAGGTTGAAGAAGCACTACGGCCGTTGGATGGACATCGTACGGTCACTGGAGCTAGAATCATGCATATTGACTAAGTTGACAAAGCCCTCCGTCCCCGTCAACTTAGTAGGCCCACAAGTCAGCCTACCACTATACTGGGTCCCAGCTAACAGGGGGAGTATTCATTTTTTTGTGCGTAATAAGGAGGCACTTCCTTGCGTGCGAAGATATAGCTGGTGGGTCCGAGCTGTTAGTGGCGGCAACGTTTTTTCGCGAAATACAGAGGCCCTTTCGGTGGGTCCCTGATGTTAGGTGGAGGAATCATTATTTTGCGCGTAATAAGGAGGCATTTCCTTGCGTGCGGCCGTGGACCCAGCTGTCGGCCTCTCCATGTACAATCCACTTCAGATGCATGTCGGTCGTTGGCCATGTTGACCAGGCTGCGCCGAGAGCACCAGGGCGGTGGACGACGGCGAGGCCTATGAAGGGAACAACACGGAGGCAGGGAAGACTCGGCAGTTGTTTCCCATGCGGAGGGGAGTACGACTGTACAAGGGTTTACTGGTTCGTCTGCCGTCGCCGGAGAATAACAGCAGGTGTGGGTGAGTAGAGGGATGGCTAGGCCAGCGATGGGAGTACGATGGGGCGGTGAGGCCTGCGCGGCAGCACAGCCGGCCGCGGGGTGGAGGGAGCAGGCAGTCCCGCCGGGGCTTGTTTGAGCGGCTGGAGCAGGAAGAGCAGAGATTGAAGAAGCACGACGGCCGTTCGATGGACATCCAACAGTCACTACTTGTGCGTCAACCTTTTTTTAGGAAAGCCTCAAATCTGTGGAAAACAACATATAGCCCATCTGCCATTATTTCTAATAATTTACAGCCCATTTGCTAATTCTTAAGGTTTTTTTGGAGCCCATATTCTTTTTGTTAGCATTACAGCCCATATTGTGGCCACGGTTAAAAAATTATACGAAATTTTGCATATTTCGGTGCGGTCCGAACTGTTTTTAATCCCGAAATTTCGACTCACATTCAAACTGATTTTAAAAATAAATGTATATCAATATAAAATCCAACAAATTCTCCACGCATAAAAATTAATGTAATTTAAAATCTCGAAATGAAAAAAAGATATTTGAAACTAATTGCCGGTTTGATGTGTTTTAAAAATGTACAGCCCATTTCTCATTACTGATGGGCCATTTTCTCGGCCAGCCGAATGAAAGCTCTCCTCGTCTTGAAAGATTTGCAGCCCAACAGGCCTGACAAAGCGACTTACTTGGCAAATCAACAAAAAAATTGGGCTGTGGCCGTGGACCCAGCTGTCAGCCTCTCCACGTACAGTACTCTTCCGATGGAAGTCGTTCCTTGACCACGTTGACCACGCCGCGCGGAGAGCACCACGGCGGTGGACGATGGCGAGGCCTAGGAAGGGGACGACACGGAGCCGGGGAAGACGCGGCAGTGGAAGCCCGCGCGGAGAGGAGTACGAGGGTTCACTGGTTCGGCTGCGGTGTGAGGCTGCCATCGCCGCAGGGCCTGGCCAGCGATCGGAATAGTAGGGGCGATGAGGCCTCCGCAGCAGCACAGCCATCCATGGGAGGCAGGAGCATGCGGCACGACCGGCGCTACTTTGGGCGGCTGGAGCAAGAAGACTAGAGGTTGAAGAAGCACTACGGCCGTTGGATGGACATTGTACGGTCATTGGAGCTAGAATCGTTCATATTGACTAAGTTGACAAAGCCCTTCGTCCCCATCAACTTAGTAGGCCCACAAGTCAGCCTCCCACCAAGGTGGTTCCCAGCTAGCCGGGGGAGTATTCATTTTTGTGTGCGTAATAAGGAGGCACTTTCGGTGGGTCTGAGCTGAGAGCGGGGGAAACGTTTTTTCGGTGGACCGTCAGGTGGGTCCCAGCAGTCAGGGGGCAAACATTTTTTTTGCAAAATACGGTGGCCCGTCCAGTGGGTCCCTGCTGTCAGTTGGAGGAATCATTATTTTCCGTGTAATAAGGAGGCACTTACTTGCTGCAGCCATGGACCCAGCTGAGACTCTCCACGTACAGTATACTTCCGACGAAAGTCGTTCCTTGACCACGTTGACCTCGCCGCGTTCCGTTGCATGCATGCGTCCATGGGCGTGGTGCGTCCCTACTGTCAGCCTCTCACGTATAGTCATCTTTCGATGACTCTCGGTTGTTGACCACGTTGACCACACCGTGCCGAGCGCACCCAGACTAGAACGACCCGGAGATGGGGAAGAGGGGCAGTGGAGTCGCAGACGGAGAGGAGTCGGAAACTTCACTGGTTTGGGTGCGCGGCAGCACAGCCGTGGTGCCGCCCACGGGAGACAGGAGCAAGAACAAAGGTTGAAGAAGGAGCACGGCTATTGGATTAACATCCAATGGTCCAGCTGCTAGAATCATTTGTTGATTAAGTTGACAAAGTCGTGCGTACACGTCTGCTTAGTAGGCCCACAAGCCAGTCACCAAATCTGATGGGTCCCAGCTTTCAACGGGATGAATAATTTTTTTCGCAAAACAAGGAGGCACTTCCTTCCGTGCAAAGATACAGCTGGTGGGTCCCAGCTGTCAGATGGAGGAAACATTTTTTCAGCTTAATAAGGAGGAACTTTCCTTGCATGCGACCATGGACCTCGTGGGTCCCAGCCATCAGGCTCTCCACGTACAGTCCTCTTCCGATGACTCTCGTTTGTTGACCACGCCGCACTGAACGTAGCGAGGCGACGGTCGGCGGTGAGGCCCCGGACGGGAACGACTCGGAGATGGGAAAACGCGGCAGTGGAGTCGCAGATTGAGAGGAGGAGAAGGGTTATAACTAGTTCTGTTGCGGCGTGGGGCTGTAGTTTGTGGAGAATAACAGGATGTGTCGAGGGGTGGAGGGATAGCCTGGCCGGCGGTGGGGTCGCGCTTCGCAGCGATGCGTGCTAAGCAGAGCCGCTAGCCGCCGGAGGCCGGACCAGGCGGTCCCGGCGATGCTGGAGGAAGAAGACGAGAGATTAAAGGTGCATGCCGGCCGTTGGATATAAATCCAATGGTTGTGGATGACACAATCATTTGTTGACCAAGTTGACAACACCCTGCGTAGGCTTCGACCTATTGGCCCACATGTCAGCCTGCAAAAATGTGGCATATATTTAACCCATGTTTTCTAGAATGTATAGTCCATTTGCTAGGCTAGGTGAACAAATAATTTCGTGTCAATTAGGCCCATTTATATTTTCTAAGAAATCCTAACCCATTTGCACTTCCTTGAAATACACGTATTAGGTGGGCTCGTTATATATATAATGTTATGTTAGAAGGAGCAATTAATATCAAAGAATAAACCAGAGAGGCACATTTTTTATATATATAATTAAGAAATTAGCGAGTTATTGCTCAAAATAAAACTGAGTGTGTTATTATTAAATTGGTCCTTAAAATCTTTGCAAGCTTTTGTACGCAATCACCAGGATTTTCCTTGCATGTGAATCAAAAACAACCAGGATTTTCCTTGCCAACTTCCGTTAAACATTTACTTTTATAAGTTAATAACATGTGGGATGTTATTATTATGTATATATAAGTCTCTATAAAATATATGATAATAGTAATAATATAAATCTTTCCCTAATAATAAAGCACGGATTGACTCTTTGGGTTCACCGTCACAATACGCTTCTTTTCGTGAATTTACGCTTTCAGTTTTTTTCCGTTAGTTTTGATCGACAGTCCGTTCAATTGCTGCGACGCGGTACTAAAAACTTTGTCCATCCAATTGGTCCACGTCCACATTCTCTTATTGGGCCTGCACGCATGTTTCGGCCTGCATGCACGCTTCTGTATTTGTACCTTACCTGATTTTCACACATGTACTCGGAGTAATCCCACCTTGATTGCTTACATGAAAGTCTACCAGTTTATATACATAGGAAAATTGCATATCAATAATGAGCCTCTTGAACAACAAACACAGAATGAGAACGAAGGGAAATTGTACAACAAAACGGCAGTCCGACGCGAAGTTGTTCAGTCCGGTGCTCGCCGGGGTGAGGAAGCGGAGGCGCAGCACGCAGACGCCTGCGACGCATCCTGTTCCACACGCTGGCCACCTCTACACCACGCACGACATGGACACGAGCGCGGCGGCAGGGTGGCTTGAGGCTCGTGGTGGACCGGATCCAGCGAGGGGAAGGTCGGATCCGTCGGCTTGGAAAGGGAGGTGTGGAGGAGCACATGGGACAGAGGGCAGAGGAGGATGGAGGCGGAATGCCGACGTCAGGCTGTGGACTCAGAGTGGAGGAGCAACGGAGAGGCCCGGGAGCCACCACGGCAGCCATGAGAGCGAGATGGGCCTAGCCATGCTCGGCGGTCGTCAGCCGACTTCGTGTTTCTCTGCTGATGATCCCTGACCACCTGCTGCCCGGGGTCGGCTACACGCTGTTATCTCAGTTTGCTTGGTAGTTTCATTCTTGCTTAAGATTAGACCTAGCCGTGTAGATGAAGATGGACATTGGAGGTACAGTGTTGGCACTGACGACTTGGATAAAAATATTTTTGTATGCACTCCGAGTGGGTCAATCTATGTACACTTAAATTTTCACATTCAGTTTCCTTTAGTTAGAAAACAGCAAGGAGATAATGCACTCCTTTTTTTTAAGAAATATCATAAGGGACATCTTTTGGAAGAATGACGAACCATGTTGGTCGTAGTTGGAGTGAAAGAATTACAACTTTTTTGTGCCAAATAATCAAATATAGCACTGGTTCGAAAAAAACAGAAACGATGAGAAATGTTGTTGTTGGATGTCAGTGCGCATCATATATCCTCTTGGCCATGCCGGTCATAATAGCAACAACTTTCTTCAGGCTGGTGATGCTCATATTGTCAATCATTCTCACTGTGGTGCCTGAGACAAAAACTCCTAAGGCAGTTTGGTAATTTATGATGTTATTACACGGAGCACATGTAATGACAGACCCGGTAAAGAAGAATAGAACGTAAGTATGCGCCATATTTTTTCCCGTTGCAACGCACGGGCCCTTTTGCTAGTATATATAATGTGGTTAGAAGGGAAAACATAAATTGGACACAACATTACTTTTATAAGAGACCTGCGTTTTATACCCCACAGTAGGCATACTAACAAGTTCACACACAAATACAACAGAAAAGGTAAACATTCATATCAAACTCAGGTTCACAGGACATGTTCATATTCATAGCCAACATTCACTATCAACAACTCAAAAGATTCATATATACACAAGCTCAACATATCTATGCATCCAAATGATTGATAGATCACACGACAATATTCATACATAATTCACAAAAAGATTCAGATATAACATGTTCAGTATGTTTATGCATCCTAATGATTGAGATCACAGCCAATATGATCCATGGACGAACTTTAATTACCTAGGGTACAGACTGGTAAATGGTGTTCAATCGGAGGTACTTCTTGCTAAAATTAGTTCTTGTACGAGTAAACTTTCGAGTACATAAGAGGCAGCACAGACAATCTGAACTTTGCTTGTAGGTTTATCCTCAAATAGTGGCCTCGTGCCGAGGGAGGTTTGAGCAACTTGGCCACTACTTTCATCCAACTAGTTTACTGGCTCATCTTGGTCTTGTATCTCGCCAAAATTCTACATTGCAGACGAGAAAGGAGGCGGTTGAGAAAATGAACCACCCAAATTTTTGTGCAGTTCAACTGAAATGGAGCATCCTTGGCGTGCAGACTGATTAAGTGCCAGATGAATATACGCGTCAACCAACTTGTCTGGAATCTTTAGACTCCATGCCATATAGTTCGCTACCATATGTGCCGATAACCAAAAGGCACAAGTTGGGACCAAAGACTGGACTGCGTTTTTCTGGGCTATGCACCAAGCAATATTTTTGGCGTTCACTCTCCTAATACTTGGAGTTTGACAATTGGTTGACGCCGGTTGATACTCGAATGAATATAGGCACTTCTTGTCAACATCGATGCTTGTCTGAGTGAACTTTGGAGTACATAGCAGCAGCATAAGTACCTGTCCATCTGATCATTTTGTGCAGTTCTACTGAAATCACCCGATGTAATGATTTGCCTGCGAGTTCAGGCTCCAAATTACTCCTTTATGAAATCGGCAAACAGTAGCACAATACCAAATTACCAATACATATGACAGGCACAATAATCAGGATAAAGACCAGTACCAACCTGTGTGAGGTAGCATATCAATTACTATTTCCTTTGACTGGAAGCCGAGATAAGCCAAGCGACTGACAGCAAAGGAAGAAAGCAAGCGGAGATTAGCGACTGACAGGAAAGGACGGAAGCTGTCGAGGCAATGAAGCACCCAAAGTTTTTGTGCAGTTCCACCAAAATCGAGCATCCCTGTTGGCACATATATTGAGAGAGTGAGATTACTGTAATAGTGGGACTAGTTGATGAAACATACACTAACAAATAGAAGCACCCTCATTATCTTAATGGGTAAAGTTAGCAACATAGTAGTCTTGCTTAAAGAGAGGTATTAGTTTATTTAATCAGTGCCAATTAGCTCAACTCAACACTCAAAGCATTGCCATTTATCATAGGTTGCAAAACTTTAACGTGCAAAGATAAAGGAGTTTCTCATGACAGTAGCACGATACAAATAGAGATGACAGCAAACTAATATGGATGAAGGCCTTAGGCCCGTACCAACCTGAGAAAAAAAGCTTATTCATGTAGTCCCATAAGAGATGATAAAGCACTCACTGGAATCACACAATAGTATATATTTTTGTGCACTTCAAATGTATGGTTGAAATCACTCTTGTTTACCAGTGCTGAGATTATATCGAAAGATTATCAAGAACTTCCAGCAGAGTTAAAGCACTGGCTGGGATACAGTTCATTGTATTGTCTTGTGTAGTTCCACTAAAATGTATGATTGGCACAACATGATCCCTGTTTGCACAAGTAGGAACAAGGTGAAACCTTCATTAGCTTAGTGAGAAAGGATAGGAAGACATTAGCATATTACTCAAACAGTAGCATCAAATTCATGATGGACAATACGCAAAATATTGCCTCATTGAACCAATGGCAATAAATTGACATGCAAAACAATAGCACTATTATGTCATGACACTAATAATATTCCCTCCCTGCTCCACCACATGATTCACCTCCATAGACAAACATACACACGTACATGATTCATCATAGGGTCCTACTAAAGATTTGTTTAACTCCAATAGGAAAATTAGGCAGTAATAAATTTGTGGTACTTAAGTACTCCTAATTAATTAAGTGAGACATCAGAAGTGGAAGGGCTCCCTGGAGGATCGTCTCACATGTAAGGGTAGTCGTTGCTGGAGCCCTTGAATGGCCTCGACTGAGGCCTCTGGCTTCAGCATGATCGCCTTGGCGCTGTTTATTCTCCTTCTTCTTCCTCTTCATGCTCTGTTTATCTTTCTCCTCACCAGTTGGTGAAACCAAGTACATGATTGGCCTTCTATTCAGAATTGGTTTTGTCCGTGAGGGAGTACAAGTGTACTAGTAAAAAATAGCATTATTTTCTCATGGCAGTCGGAAAATAGAGATGAACACATGCATTAAATATCATTCTTACCTAAAGGAAGGTTATGGCGCAAATATGGATGATGAGGATTGGAACACAGATCTCCCTTTGTGCAGTTCCACCAAAATGAACCAACTGTTCCATTCTGACATTCTAGTTAAACAGCACAAAAGTCACTTCTTTTAAGAAGAGTTTTGTGCAGTGCACCAAAAGGTCACAACAGCAACCAGGTGAATTGGATATCCCTGTTTGCACAAAAAGGCACAGAGGAAACAGTCAGAGTCTCAAACAATTACAGGCAAAAACATTTGGCTAAACTTGTCATGGCTTATAACAGTGGCATGGCTTCATTTTACTAGGAACATTAGATTAAGAACAGCTAAGGTTGCGTTCGGTTCACAGGTTTGGTGCAGGATTTTCGTAGGAACACAATTCCTACGGTATTCTTTCCCTTCCAACCATTCGGAACACGGTAAAGGTGAATAGTGTTTCATCAGAAAGCTGGTCTGGTGGTACTAATTCCATAGGATTAGAAACATCCACGCGCTGCTCATTTTTTGGGCGGAAGCCCGAGGCAGGCACTCGCTGCCATGCGTTAGACAGGTTATTGTGCTATGTTGCCGGAATAAAAAAATCAAACTATGTGTGGTACGTGCGGTGAGGACAAGAGTAGTCACTATGCAGCTGAATAAATAAATAGCATCTCATACTGCCAAGCATGCTACTCTAAAAAACAAATCTATACATTTCGTAGTCCATCCGAACACATTATCTTGAGAGTTTCCTCCGGTTTGTTGTTCCATAGTTTTATACCTACATTCCTTTCCTATTCCTCTATTTTCATCAAGACCTATGTTTTCTGCCCCTTTATTCCGAACGGAGCCTAAATATTTGGTATAAGGGCATGGGACAGTGGGTGCACCAGCAGTCCAGCACCATGTACGTAAACAAGGGCATAAAGTGGTGATTCATAGTTTGTTGCCCCGAGAAACAAACATCCAAGAAACATATCTGGGTTGGTCCCATTTTTGTTCACTCTAGCCACCTACTCCTATGTGTGGATAGCAAATCTAGTCCTCGTCATACCACTGTGTACAACGTTACCCCTATATTTCCCTTTTCGACCAAGAGACCGGTTGGATGACCAGTCTGTACTACTTTCACCCCCTTTCCTTCCAGTTTGTACCAAGCCCGATGTACATACTAAATTCCCCCACCCCCACTTTATTTCTTGTTTGAACCAAGTACTCCCTCCGTCCGGAATTACTTGTCATCAAAATGGATGTGTCTAGAACTAAAATACATCTAGATACATCCATTTCAATGACAAGTATTTTCGGGCGGAGGGAGTACAAGATTCGACTCCATGAAGTAGCTTTACCTATAACAATAGAAGAAAAAAATATGTGATGTTGGACCATCCGATCGAGAGGGGCTGAGAGGTAGAAAATGATGCACATGCAGCGACGTAGCGAGTTGGGGAAGTAGAGCTAAGGCAGTTTCAAACGAAGATATACCTGAAGGTCGTCGGGATGTGGATAGGTGGGCGGCGGGAGGCCGGATCCGCCCACAGGCAACGACGAAGGGGTCGGAGGACCTCCCGCGTCGGCGCTCGGCCAGAGATAACGGTGCGGTCGGCAGTGGGTCTCCTCCCTCGCTGTCGACGACGGCCTAAACGATGCCCCTCCTCCCCTTCACCAGCGGAGGGGGATACGTCCGGATCTGTAACCAGCGGTGAGGATAGAAATTGTCGGATTTCGGGTTCTGGCAGACACTTGAGGTTCGAACACTAGGGTGCGCACAGAGATTTCGTCTTCTACCTACCTGCACCCCTCCGCCTCGCTAAGATCTAAGCTATGGAAAGAACAGCACAAGAGACACAGGGTTTATACTGGTTCGGGCCACTGTTGTGGTGTAATACCCTACTCCAGTGTGTGGTGTGGTGGATTGCCTCTTGGGCTGATGATGATGAGCAATACAAGGAAGAACCGCCTCGTGAGGGTCTGTTCTAGGCTGAGGGGATGAACTGCTAGGAGGAGTTCAGTCACCCTTCTCTCTCTCTCTCTCTCTCTCTCTCTCTCTTCTCGATTCTCTCTCTGATTTCTTCTCTCTCTACCCTGTGGGTGGCTAGTCCTATTTATAGGCAAAGGCCCTGGGCCTCTTCCAAAATATTGAGCGGGAAGGGCGCCAACAATTGGCCATTTTGAAGGGGAACATCTGGTACACTTATCCTGACTAAAGTTGGTCCTCGCCTGCCAAAGGCTCTGGTGGTGACGCTGGCTTGGGCTCCACAATGACTTCCTCCCTACCGTCGGACTGGTCTTGGTCTCGTTGCACCAAAACGGGTGCCTTTGCTTGATGCTCTCGCCTGCGCTTGCTCCCTTTGCACCAAAGAGGAAAGGAGGACACTGCGCGGGCTGGCGCCCGCCTGGCACCCTTGGTCGTCATGGCTTGCATCACGGGTACCTCGTGAGGCACCCTGCCTTGATCTCTCCGCCTCCTCATGAGCAAGCCTTATGAGGTCGTGCCTGAGGAAGCCCCATGTCGTCCGCCCCACGAGGCTTGGCCCCTCGCGAGGGTCTTGGGTCTGTGTTGATGAAGATGGGCCGTGCTTGGCCCCCTTTGAGCCACGCTGCAGGACACAGGCAGGCAAGTCTGGGGACCCCCGTTCCCAGAATGCCGACAGTAGCCCCCGGGCCCAAGGCGCGCCCGAACTTGGCCGTGCAGGGAGGCGAAAGGGCAAGGGCAAAGCGCCGCGGGCCCTAGCAGCCTGCGGCCTTGGGTGCCGCATGGCGGTTGATTGGGCGTGGGCGGCACTGTTTGAAGGAAATATGCCCTAGAGGCAATAATAAAGTTATTATTTATTTCCTTATATCATGATAAATGTTTATTATTCATGCTAGAATTGTATTAACCGGAAACATAATACATGTGTGAATACATAGACAAACAGAGTGTCACTAGTATGCCTCTACTAGACTAGCTCGTTAATCAAAGATGGTTATGTTTCCTAACCATGGACAAAGAGTTGTTATTTGATTAACGGGATCACAACATTAGGTGAATGATCTGATTGACATGACCCATTCCATTAGCTTAGCACCCGATCCTTTAGTATGTTGCTATTGCTTTCTTCATGACTTATACATGTTCCTATGACTATGAGATTATGCAACTCACGTTTACCGGAGGAACACTTTGTGTGCTACCAAACGTCACAACATAACTGGGTGATTATAAAGGTGCTCTACAGGTGTCTCCAAAGGTACATGTTGGGTTGGCGTATTTCGAGATTAGGATTTGTCACTCCGATTGTCGGAGAGGTATCTCTGGGCCCTCTCGGTAATACACATCACATAAGCCTTGCAAGCATTGCAACTAATGAGTTAGTTGTGAGATGATGTATTACGGAACGAGTAAAGAGACTTGCCGGTAACGAGATTGAACTAGGTATTGAGATACCGATGATCGAATCTCGGGCAAGTAACATACCGATGACAAAGGGAACAACGTATGTTGTTATGCGGTCTGACCGATAAAAGATCTTCGCATAATATGTAGGAGCCAATATGAGCATCCAGGTTCCGCTATTGTTTATTGACCGGAGACATGTCTCGTTCATGTCTACACTGTTCTCGAACCCGTAGGGTCCGCACGCTTAAGGTTTCGATGACAGTTATATTATGAGTTTATGAGTTTCGATGTACCGAAGGAGTTCGGAGTCCCGGATGGGATCAGGGACATGACGAGGAGTCTTGAAATGGTCGAGACATAAAGATTGATATATTGGAAGCCTATATTTGGATATCCGAAGTGTTCCGGGTGAAATCGGGATTTTACCGGAGTACCGGGAGGTTACCGGAACCCCCCGGGAGGTATATGGGCCTTAGTGGGCCTTAGTGGAAGAGAGGCGAGGTGGCCAGGGCTGGGCCGCGCGCCCCCCCCCCCCCCTAGTCCGAATAGGACAAGGAGAGGGGGCCGGCGCCCCCCTTCCTTCTCTCTCTCCTCTTTCCCCCCTCCCGAATCCTATTCCAACTAGGAAAGGCGAGGAATCCTACTCCCGGAGGGAGTAGGACTCCTCCTGGCGCGCCCTCTCCTGGCCGGCCGCACCCCCTTTGATCCTTTATATACGGAGGCAGAGAGCACCCCTAGGGACACAAGTTGATCCATGTGATCATATTCTTAGCCGTGTGCGGTGCCCCCTTCCACCATAGTCCTCGATAATATTGTAGCGGTGCTTAGGCGAAGCCCTGCGACGGTAGTACATCAAGATTGTCACCACGCCGTCGTGCTGACGGAATTCTTCCCCGACACTTTGCTGGATCGGAGTCCAGGGATCATCATCGAGCTGAACGTGTGCTAGAACTCGGAGGTGCCGTAGTTTCGGTGCTTGATCGGTCGGGCCATGAAGACGTACGACTACATCAACCATGTTGTGCTAACGCTTCCATTGTCGATCTACAAGGGTACGTAGATCACACTCTCCCCTCTCGTTGCTATGCATCACCATGATCTTGCGTGTGCGTAGGAATATTTTTGAAATTACTACGTTAGCCAACAGTGGCATCCGAGCCAGGTTTTATGTGTTGATGTTATTTGCACGAGTAGAACACAAGTGAGTTGTGGGCGATATAAGTCATACTGCTTACCAGCATGTCATACTTTGGTTCGGCAGTATTGTTGGACGAAGCGGCCCGGACCGACATTACGCGTACGCTTATGCGAGACCGGTTCTCCCGACGTGCTTTGCACAAAGGTGGCTAGTGGGTGACAGTTTCTCCAACTTTAGTTGAACCGAGTGTGGCTACGCCCGGTCCTTGCGAAGGTTAAAACAGCACCAACTTGATAAACTATCGTTGTGGTTTTGATGCGTAGGTAAGATTGGTTCTTGCTTAAGCCTGTAGCAGCCACGTAAAACTTGCAACAACAAAGTAGAGGACGTCTAACTTGTTATTGCAGGGCATGTTATGATGTGATATGGTCAAGACATGATGCTAAATTTTATTGTATGAGATGATCATGTTTTGTAACCGAGTTATCGGCAACTGGCAGGAGCCATATGGTTGTCGCTTTATTGTATGCAATGCAATCGCGCTGTAATGCTTTACTTTATCACTAAGCGGTAGCGATAGTCGTAGAAGCATAAGATTGGTGAGACGACAATGATGGAGATTAAGGTGTCGCGCCGGTGATGATGGTGATCATGACGGTGCTTCGAAGATGGAGCTCACAAGCACAAGATGATGATGGCCATATCATATCACTTATATTGATTGCATGTGATGTTTATCTTTTATGCATCTTATCTTGCTTTGATTGACGGTAGCATTATAAGATGATCTCTCACTAATTATCAAGAAGTGTTCTCCCTGAGTATGCACGGTTGCGAAAGTTCTTCGTACTGAGACACCACGTGATGATCGGGTGTGATAGGCTCTACGTTCAAATACAACGGGTGCAAAACAGTTGCACACGCGGAATACTCAGGTTATACTTGACGAGCCAAGCATATATAGAGATGGCCTCGGAACACGGAGACCGAAAGGTCGAGCGTGAATCATATAGTAGATATGATCAACATAGTGATGTTCACCGATGAAGCTACTCCATCTCACGTGATGATCGGCATGGTTTAGATGATTTGGATCACGTAATCACTTAGAGGATTAGAGGGATGTCTATCTAAGTGGGAGTTCTTTAAGTAATATGATTAATTTAACCTAAATTTATCATGAACTTAGTACCTAATAGTATCTTGCTTATTCATGTTTGATTGTAGATAGATGGCCCGTGCTGTTGTTCCGTTGAATTTTAATGCGTTCCTTGAGAAAGCAAAGTTGAAAGATGATGGTAGCAATTACACGGACTGGGTCCGTAACTTGAGGATTATCCTCATTGCTACACAGAAGAAGTACGTCCTAGAAGCACCGCTGGGTGCCAGGCCTGCTGCTAGAGCAACACCAGATGTTATGAACGTCTGGCAGAGCAAAGCTGATGACTACTCGATAGTTCAGTGTGCCATGCTTTACGTCTTAGAATCGGGACTTCAACGACGTTTTGAACGTCATGGAGCATATGAGATGTTCCAGGAGTTGAAGTTAATATTTCAAGCAAATGCCCGGACTGAGAGATATGAAGTCTCCAATAAGTTCTATAGCTGCAAGATGGAGGAGAACAGTTCTGTCAGTGAGCATATACTCAAAATGTCTGGGTATAATAATCACTTGATTCAATTGGGAGTTAATCCTCCAGATGATTGCGTCGTTGACAGAATTCTCCAATCACTGCCACCAAGCTACAAGAGCTTCGTGATGAACTATAATATGCAAGGGATGAATAAGACTATTCCCGAGCTCTTCGCAATGCTGAAAGCTGTGGAGGTAGAAATCAAGAAGGAGCATCAAGTGTTGATGGTCAACAAGACCACTAGTTTCAAGAAAAAGGGCAAAGGGAAGAAGAAGGGGAACTTCAAAAAATAGCAAGCAAGTTGCTACTCAAGAGAAGAAACCCAAACCTGGACCTAAGCCTGAAACTGAGTGCTTCTACTGCAAGCAGACTGGTCACTGGAAGCGGAACTGCCTCAAGTATTTGGTGGATAAGAAGGATGGCAAGGTGAACAAAGGTATATGTGATATACATGTTATTGATGTGTACCTTACTAATGCTTGCAGTAGCACCTGGGTATTTGATACTGGTTCTATTGCTAATATTTGCAACTCCAAACAGGGACTACAGATTAAGCGAAGATTGGCTAAGGACGAGGTGACGATGCGCGTGGGAAATGGTTCTAAAGTCGATGTGATCACAGTCGGCACGCTACCTCTACATCTACCTTCAGGATTAATATTAGACCTAAATAATTGTTATTTAGTGCCAGCGTTAAGCATGAACATTATATCTGGATCTTGTTTGATGCGAGACAGTTATTCATTTAAATCTGAGAATAATGGTTGTTCTATTTATATGAGTAATATCTTTTATGGTCATGCACCCTTAAAGAGTGGTCTATTCTTATTAAATCTCGATAGTAGTGACACACATATTCATAGTGTTGAAACCAAAAGATGCAGAGTTGATAATGATAGTGCAACTTATTTGTGGCACTGCCGTTTAGATCATATCGGTATAAAGCGCATGAAGAAACTCCATATTGATGGGCTTTTGGAACCACTTGATTATGAATCACTTGGTACTTGCAAACCGTGCCTTATGGGTAAGATGACAAAAACACCGTTCTCCGGTACTATGGAGAGAGCAATAGATTTGTTAGAAATCATACATACAGATGTATGTGGTCCGATGAATGTTGAGGCTCGTGGCGGATATCGTTATTTTCTCACCTTCACAGATGACTTAAGCAGATATGGGTATATCTACTTAATGAAACACAAGTCTGAAACGTTTGAAAAGTTCAAAGAATTTCAGAGTGAAGTTGAAAATCATCGTAACAAGAAAATAAAATTCCTACGATCTGATCGTGGAGGAGAATATTTGAGTTACGAGTTTGGTGTACATTTGAAACAGTGTGGAATAGTTTCGCAACTCACGCCACCCGGAACACCACAGCGTAATGGTGTGTCCGAACATCGTAATCGTACTTTACTAGATATGGTACGATCTATGTTGTCTCTTACTGATTTACCACTATTGTTTTGGGGATACACTCTAGAGACGGCCGCATTCACGTTAAATAGGGCACCATCAAAATCCGTTGAGACGACGCCTTATGAACTGTGGTTTGGCAAGAAACCAAAGTTGTCGTTTCTAAAAGTTTGGGGCTGCGATGCTTATGTGAAAAAGCTTCAACCTGATAAGCTCGAACCCAAATCGGAAATATGTGTCTTCATAGGATATCCAAAGGAAACTATTGGATACACCTTCTATCATAGATCCGAAGGAAAGACTTTTGTTGCTAAATTCGGAAACTTTCTGGAGAAGGAGTTTCTCTCGAAAGAAGTGAGTGGGAGGAAAGTAGAACTTGACGAGGTAGATGTACCTAACCCCTTATTGGAAAGTAGTACATCACAGAAATCTGTTTCTGTGACACCTACACCAGTTAGTGAGGAAGCTAATGATAATGATCATGAAACTTCAGAACAAGATACTACTGAACCTCGTAGATCAACCAGAGTGAGATCCGCACCAGAGTGGTACGGTAATCCTGTTCTGGAAGTCATGCTACTAAATCATGATGAACCTACGAACTATGAAGAAGCGATGGTGAGCCCAGATTCTGCAAAATGGCTTGAAGCCATGAAATCTGAGATGGGATCCATGTATGAGAACAAAGTATGGACTTTGGTTGACTTGCCCAATGATCGGCAAGCAATAGAGAATAAATGGATCTTCAAGAAGAAGACGGACGCTGACGGTAATATTACTGTCTACAAAGCTCGACTTGTCGCAAAATGTTTTCGGCAAGTTCAAGGGATTAACTACGATGAGACCTTCTCACCCGTAGTGATGCTTAAGTCTGTCCGAATCATGTTAGCAATTGCCGCATTTTATGATTATGAAATTTGGCAGATGGATGTCAAAATTGCATTCCTGAATGGATTTCTGGAAGAAGAGTTGTATATGATGCAACCAGAAGGTTTTGTCGATCCAAAGGGAGCTAACAAAGTGTGCAAGCTCCAGCGATCCATTTATGGACTGGTGCAAGCCTCTCGGAGTTGGAATAAACGCTTTGATAGTGTGATCAAAGCATTTGGTTTTATACAAACTTTTGGAGAAGCCTGTATTTACAAGAAAGTGAGTGGGAGCTCTGTAGCATTTCTGATATTATATGTGGATGACATATTACTAATTGGAAATGATATAGAATTTCTGGATAGCATAAAGGGATACTTGAATAAGAGTTTTTCAATGAAAGACCTCGGTGAAGCTGCTTACATATTAGGCATTAAGATCTATAGAGATAGATCAAGACGCTTAATTGGACTTTCACAAAGCACATACCTTGACAAAGTTTTGAAGAAGTTCAAAATGGATCAAGCAAAGAAAGGGTTCTTGCCTATGTTACAAGGTGTGAAGTTGAGTCAGACTCAATGCTCGACCACTACAGAAGATAGAGAGAAAATGAAAGATGTTCCCTATGCTTCAGCCATAGGCTCTATCATGTATGCAATGTTGTGTACCAGACCTTATGTGTGCCTTGCTATAAGTCTAGCAGGGAGGTACCAAAGTAATCTAGTTGTGGATCACTGGACAGCGGTCAAGAACATCCTGAAATACCTGAAAAGGACTAAGGATATGTTTCTCGTTTATGGAGGTGACAAAGAGCTAATCGTAAGTGGTTACGTTGATGTGAGCTTTGACACTGATCCAGATGATTCTAAATCGCAAACCGGATACGTATTTACATTAAACGGTGGAGCTGTCGGTTGGTGCAGTTCTAAACAAAGCGTCGTGGCGTGATCTACGTGTGAAGCGGAATATATAGTTGCTTCGGAAGCAGCAAATGAAGGAGTCTGGATGAAGGAGTTCATATCCGATCTAGGTGTCATACCTAGTGCATCGGGTAAAATGAAAATCTTTTGTGACAATACTGGTGCAATTGCCTTGGCAAAGGAATCCAGATTTCACAAGAGAACCAAGCACATCAAGAGACGCTTCAATTCCATTCGGGATCTAGTTCAGGTGGGAGACATAGAGATTTGCAAGATACATACGGATCTGAATGTAGCAGATCCGTTGACTAAGCCTCTTCCACGAGCAAAACATGATCAGCACCAAGGCTCCATGGGTGTTAGAATCATTACTGTGTAATCTAGATTATTGACTCTAGTGCAAGTGGGAGACTGAAGGAAATATGCCCTAGAGGCAATAATAAAGTTATTATTTATTTCCTTATATCATGATAAATGTTTATTATTCATGCTAGAATTGTATTAACCAGAAACATAATACATGTGTGAATACATAAACAAACAGAGTGTCACTAGTATGCCTCTACTTGACTAGCTCGTTAATCAAAGATGGTTATATTTCCTAACCATGAACAAGGAGTTGTTATTTGATTAACGAGATCACATCATTAGGTGAATGATCTGATTGACATGACCCATTCCATTAGCTTAGCACCCGATCGTTTAGTATGTTGATATTGCTTTCTTCATGACTTATACATGTTCCTATGACTATGAGATTATGCAACTCCCGTTTGCCGGAGGAACACTTTGTGTGCTACCAAAGGTCACAACGTAAATGGGTGATTATAAAGGTGCTCTACAGGTGTCTCCAAAGGTACATGTTGGGTTGGCATATTTCGATATTAGGATTTGTCACTCCGATTGTCGGAGAGGTATCTCTGGGCCCTCTCGGTAATACACATCACATAAGCCTTGCAAGCATTGCAACTAATGAGTTAGTTGTGAGATGATGTATTATGGAATGAGTAAAGAGACTTGCCGGTAACGAGATTGAACTAGGTATTGAGATACCGACGATCGAATCTCGGGCAAGTAACATACCGATGACAAAGGGAACAACGTATGATGTTATGCGGTCTGACTGATAAAAGATCTTCGTAGAATATGTAGGAGCCAATATGAGCATCCAGGTTCCGCTATTGGTTATTGACCGGAGACATGTCTTGGTCATGTCTACATTGTTCTCGAACCCGTAGGGTCCGCACGCTTAAGGTTTCGATGACAGTTATATTATGAGTTTATGAGTTTTGATGTACCGAAGGAGTTCGGAGTCCCGGATGGGATCGAGGACATGACGAGGAGTCTCTAAATGGTCGAGACATAAAGATTGATATATTGGAAGCCTATATTTGGATATCAGAAGTGTTCCGGGTGAAATCGGGATTTTACCGGAGTACCGGGAGGTTACCGGAACCCCCCGGGAGGTATATGGGCCTTAGTGGGCCTTAGTGGAAGAGAGGAGAGGTGGCCAGGGCTGGACCGCGCGCCCCTCCCCCCTAGTCCGATTAGGACAAGGAGAGGGGGCCGGCGCCCCCCTTCCTTCTCTCTCTCCTCTTTCCCCCCTCCCGAATCCTATTCCAACTAGGAAAGGGGGGAATCCTACTCCCGGAGGGAGTAGGACTCCTCCTAGCGCGCCCTCTCCTGGCCGGCCGCACCCCCCCTTTGATCCTTTATATACGGAGGCAGAGAGCACCCCTAGGGACACAAGTTGATCCACGTGATCATATTCTTAGCCGTGTGCGGTGCCCCCTTCCACCATAGTCCTCGATAATATTGTAGCGGTGCTTAGGCGAAGCCCTGCGATGGTAGTACATCAAGATCGTCACCACGCCATCGTGCTGACGAAACTCTTCCCCGACACTTTGCTGGATCGGTGTCCGGGGATCGTCATCGAGCTGAACGTGTGCTAGAACTCGGAGGTGCCGTAGTTTCGGTGCTTGATCGGTCGGGCCATGAAGACGTACGACTACATCAACCACGTTGTGCTAATGCTTCCGTTGTCGATCTACAAGGGTACGTAGATCACACTCTCCCCTCTCGTTGCTATGCATCACCATGATCTTGCGTGTGCGTAGGAATTTTTTTGAAATTACTACGTTACCCAACACTGTTCCCCCACGCCCCCCTTATTTTGCGCCATGCTAGGCGGACTCGTAGTCATACACAGCCGCTCCCCTTTCTGTTGCTCGAGCGCCCTCTTTCCTTCCTCCGCTCGAACTCCAGCTTCTGTTTTCAACCCAATCTCGAACCTTCCCCCCCCCCTCTTCCCATCGCCATGGCTCCGACGAAGAAGGGAAGAGGGAAGAAACCCATGCCTCCGCCTTGCTCGCCGCCGTTGGCGGCCCCCGCCGAGGGCTTGGGCAAGGTCAGCTCAGCTCTGGCCACTATCTTCAACGAATGCGGGAGGACGACGGCCTAGCCCGCGTCTCACTTCTCCATCGACAGCATAGTCACCGAGGTCCAGTATTTCGCCAACGCCCTGTGGGCGGGTCTGGTTCCCCCCTTTTCTGATTTCTTCAATGCCGTGCTTCCCCACTATCAGATCCACATGATGCATCTAGGTCCTGAATCCATCACCCTTCTTTCGGTCTTCGCCTTTTTTTGCGAGGCAATGATGGGCATCCTTCCTTCGGTTGCCTTGCTGCACCACTTCTTCTCTCTGCATCTTGTCGACCCTACCCAATGCTCGGCGTGCGTGAGCTTCGCTGCCGCGTCTGAGACAGCGGCCTCAGGGATTGACTTCAGGCTCCCTCCGCCTGCGGCTGGGTTCCGCGAGCGGTGGCTGTATGTGGATGTAGGGGTGCCCAGCCCCCTGCTATCGGAGCCAACTTCGCCTGTTGTCCCCAATTCAGGCTGGGGCCAGGAGACGCTTGAGAGCCTCCGGCTCGTCTTCGTCTGGCTCCGCTTCGCGTTCTTGAGGTCGCTTGGCGTGACAGCGCCCAAGGTGGTGAAGGAGTTCCTGCTACGCCGCGTTGCTCCTCTCCAACGCCACTCCCGCCGGATGTGGGCCTTAAGCGGGCGTGATGATCGTATGAGGCTCCAGGAAGAGGACCTGACGCCTGAAGTGCTGAGGACAGCGCTCTTGATCCTAACTGGGGACCCCAACCCTGGCAGCATCCAGCAGGGAGGGGCCTTGCTGTACCTCTGCCAAAACAGGGGCGATTTTGTGAATCAGATGCCTATCTTTGATGAGTGGGGGCCGCGCCCCGCCGGCCTCCAGGGGCCTCGCGAGAACCCATTGATGGTGACTGCCCTTCCAGTCAGCCAAGGCGACTCTTCCTCAAGTGGCGGAGCAGGGGGGCATGAGGCGCCAGAGGCCGAGGGGGCTCCCGGCAGGGTGACAGCGCCAGGCGATGCTCATGAGGGAGAAGCTCTTGGGGCTCGTGCCGCTGAGGCTGAGGGCGGCAAGCAGCTGCCCTCAGCGCCTGCGACTGAGTCCTCTGAGGCTCCAGCCGCTTCTCTTGGCGAGGCGATTGGCGGCGCGCGTCAGGTAGGCGCCCCTGATGCGGATCGCCTCGACGCTCCGTCTTCGTTGCAGGTTGATCCCTGCGCTCAACTCCTGGGCCGCTTCCGCATGGACTTTGAGGCCCTCCGGAAGAGGAGGGAGGCCCTGGGCGACGATTACCCTTGTCGCCTGCTGAAGCGTAGGAAGTACTTCGCCATTGATGAATAAGCCTTCCCCTTTCCCAGCTCCCGATCCTTCTGTTGCTTTTACTGATCCTTGCTCCGCAGGCCCCTTCCAGCTGAGCTCGCGGAGACGGCTGAGGTGCCGTCCCCCTTGGCTTCGCCCCCTCCATCGTCCTCAAGCGCTCCGAGCAGTAGAGCCCTTGTGGCGAGGGCGATCGGAGAGGCAAATCGTCCTGAGGTGCATCAAGGCCCTGTGCACCTCGCGATCCTCCTTTGCGGGCCTTCTCGTGGCATGGCCAGCCTGCCGTGGGCTTCTTGCCTGGTCGTGGGCTGCGATTGGCTGAGGCGCTCCCTGCGCTCTTCATCTGGGGACGCGCTGGCTCCAGGCCGGGCTTCTGGCGTGGCGTGCCCGGTCATCGCGAGAGTGCCAGCCCCCAGCCCCCTGCCTGGAGGGGAGTGCTGATTCGTGGCCCCCGGTGCTTGCTTGGGGTAGATGATGGTGTGGAAGACGTGCTCGAGCGCGCCCGGGAGCGTCGCACTCTTTGCCAAGGATTCCTTCGAAGGGCAGCTGACGTGGTGAGCCTGCTTGGTGAGGAGCTTGCTGATGAAGACGCGCGCCTTGAGGCCGAGGGCCTGCGCCTGGCTGCAGAGAGGCGCGAGCTGGAGGGCGCCATCGCCCTTGCACGCCGTCAGCGCGATCTTGATGACGCAGAGGCCAAGGCGTCGCTGGCGGCCTCTCGGGAGGCCCGATCTTGGGCCGCTGAGGAGGCCCGGGAAGCTGACCGGCGGCGATGAAGGAGCGGGCTTGGGAGCTCCTGGCCTGGTGCCACTCACTGGAGGAGCAAGGAGAGCTGCACGAGGCAGCCCTCGCGTCGATGAAGGTGGCCTCTGGCTACCCAGCAGAGCTCCAGAAGCGTGAGGAGGCGCTGACGCTGGAAGCCGCCGAACGTACCCGCGAGTACGAGCGTCTACAGATGAGGGAGCACTTGGTGACGCAGGCGGAGGATGATGTCGCTGCACGAGAAGCCCGTGTCCTGGAGGAGGTCGGACGTCGGGTGGCGATGGCGCGCTTGAACCTCGAGCACGAGTTCGAGGAGAGGCTGGGGTTGATCCAGGCCGAGGCTGAAGGTAGGACTGCTGCCTTGAGGGCCAAGCTGGAGGAAGCGACGCGGCGGGCCGATGCTTTTCGGGCCGCCCTTGAGGTAGCGCAAGGGGAGTCAACCACCTCCCAGGCCGAGGTGCTCCTTCTTCGCCAGCGGGTGGAGGAGGTTGAGGTCGTCGCGCGCCAGAATGCGGACGAGATACGTCAGCGGCGGATCCTGGAGCATGAGCACGGCCCCATGCTCAGCATGCTCTGGGAGAAAGCCAACACAGCCTTGGGCAACATCTGCGAGGCGGCTGTTGGCGAGCCGCACGCAGTCAACTATGCCGGCAACCTTCAGTTCTTCACCGACATGGTGACGCAGCTGGAGGCGCGGTCGGTCAGGGCTGACAGGTTGGTGGAGGAGAGGAGCCGCGCCCTGCTTGGGCGCGCCTTTTCTCGCGTCTTCATCCATCTCCAGAACATGGATCCCCACTTCGATTTCGACGCCGCCATCTCCCCAGTCCCCCAGGCCGTCCGAGACGACCTGGCGCACTGGGTGGAAGACAATGTGGATGCTCTTGTCAGGGCCTTCGCTTCAGACAACGACGGCGTGATCGTGGCTGCCGACGAGGGCGGTGTGGTGAACGGCCCTGCCGTCGCTGGCGGCAACGCAGACAGCGATGGCGAGTCCAGCGACGCTAGAAACGGTTCGGGTGGTGCTCCTGAGGATGCATTGGGGGATTTATCCGACTGATTGTGCATCGTTCCTACTTCCTTACCCTGCATAAATAGAACTCAGGTTTTGGCCTGATGGCTGTGAGAGCATTTTGGAGGGGGAGCCCCTCATGTAAAACTTGTGTTCATCGTATTAGTAGACGTTACATTGCCCATGCGCCCGTGCCAAGTGGTTGGCTTAAGCGACGCGCTGGTCGGCTAGTTTACCTTTGTCCCGTGTGGGCCCTGAGGTAGCCTGTGGAAGGTTGTGGTGTCCCGAGTGTTCCCTGACCGAATCCATAGGATCTGCAGTAAAAAACCCTCCTGAGAGGACTCGGCGGCGGCAGTCTGGGCTGCGCGCAAGCTGGGCCTGACCCGGCTCGCGAGGGGCTCACGAGGGGAGGCAGCTGAGGCGAAGTGGCAATCAAAACGCAAGAAATTGCTCGAACGAGACTAAGCACCCCTTCCCCGAACACACGCAAATCTCAAATTCGAATCCAACTTAAATCCAGCGGGGGAAAGTGACAACCAAAGGGAAAAGTAATGAAAGCAGACAAAAGGCCGCGTCTGGCACCTAATCTAGTCTTGGACGTCTTCTCACCAGTGCGGAGCTAAGTGCTGCCACTGGGCGTGGGAGGGAGCCCCAGGGCCTGAGGCCGGCACCCCTGAGACTCCGGGGCGTGTACAGCCCCACTCATTATTACGTGGGAGTGTCATGGAGCGGTGAGCTTCACAGGCACTGGGCCTTCTTCACAGGTACCGGCCTTGCTTCATATCGCCAGACGAGGGCCCCGCCTTGCACCACACTCTAGTGCCATCAACGACGACCGGAAACCAGGACGCCGCCGATGGGGTAGAGCGGTCGCCAGCGGTTCCCCCGACGACCACGGGTCCTCCGCCAGGGGCAGGCCCTGAGGCACCTCCCCAGCAAAGGGCCTACCTCCTGAGAACACCTTGCTCCGAACGCCGCGGTGGTGATGTCGGATCTCGGCCCCTCTCCTGCAGCCCCCTGCGCCCTCCTCCCGAGGGGTAGGAGACTGTGGGAGCGGGGCAGCTGCTCGCTGTGGCGACCTGCACCTCCTGCGATCCATGATTAGCGTATGCCTGCTCCTGAGGAATTAGCGGTACCCGATAATCGCTGCCTCCAGCGTGGCTGGAGGACCATCCCGGGGCTCCTGGAAGAGCCCAGCTTCTGGCACCTCGTCCCCCCAGCTTGGGCTGAGGAGCGAGCCTTGTTCGCCTTCGTGAGGGTGCCCTCGGTACATCATGTGGGGCACGTATTCTTCTGGCGCCGTCATCCCGAAGGCCACACCGTAGTGCTCCGCGTGCCATGCAGCTCTGCTTGACGCGCCCACCGTGGGGTGGTAGCGTGGCTGTCCACTGGGGCCGTGGGTCGCGTTGAGTCCTTCTTCTTCGCGGATCGGGACCGGGGGCAGCGCCGCCGCCGGTCCGATGCCGACAGCTTCGCTGGCGTTGGAGTAGCCTTGGAGCCTGCGGGCGCGCGCGGAGCCCCCGCGCGGGCCGCCCTGGGCTTGAGATGGGAGCTGGGTGCAGAAGGGGTGAGCCCCCGAGGCGGCGAAGCCCAGGAGCTCTGCCACCCGCTCCAGCAGCACGTCACGGCCGCCCTCCAGCAGCCTGCACTGCAGCAGCTCTCGGGCCATCGTGAGCGCGGCCCTTGAGTTCGCCTGCTCCCGGCGGGTGTACGGTGTCATGGTTGCGGCGTGATTGGAGGCCCTTGCTGCTGACCGCGCCTGCCATTGTGTGAGAGCTGTCGAAGCCTGTCCGCGTCGCCCGTGGCCCGCAGCGCCCTGCGGACCGCGAGCTGCCTGGGGCATGGGGTCGCCCGAGGCGAGCGGCTCTGCGCTAGTGGGCCACACCGCCCAAGGATCGGGGTTGCCCGCCTGGTCGCCGGTCATGGTGATGACGACGCGACGGGACACGAAGCGGTAGAAGGTGGATTCCGGCGCACCCCTACCTGGCGTGCCAAATGTCGGATTTTGGGTTCCGGCAGACCCTTGAGGTTCAAACACTGGGGTGCGCGTGGAGATTTCGCCTTCTACCTACCTGCACCCCTCCGCCTCGCTAAGATCTAAGCTATGGAAAGAATAGCACAAGAGACACGGGTTTTATACTAGTTCGGGCCACCGTTCTGGTGTAATACCCTACTCCAGTGTGTGGTGTGGTGGATTGCCTCTTGGGCTGATGATGATGAGCAATACAAGGAAGAACCGCCTCGCGAGGGTCTGTTCTTGGCTGAGGGGATGAACTGTTAGGAGGAGTTCAGTCATCCTTCTCTCTCTCTCTCTTCTTGATTCTCTCTCCGATTTCTTCTCTCTCTACCCTGTGGGTGGCTAGTCCTATTTATAGGCAAAGGCCCTGGGCCTCTTCCCAAATATCGAGCGGGAAGGGCACCAACAATTGGCCATTTTGAAGGGGAACATCTGGTACACTTATCCTGACTAAAGTTGGTCCTCGCCTGCCAAAGGCTCTGGTGGTGACGCTGGCTTGGGCTCCACAATGACTTCCTCCCTGCCGTCAGACTGGTCTTGGTCTCGTTGCACCGAAACAGGTGCCTTTGCTTGATGCTCTCGCCTACGCTTGCTCCCTTTGCACCAAAGAGGAAAGGAGGACACTGCGCGGGCTGGCGCCCGCCTAGCACCCTTGGTCGTCATGGCTTGCGTCACGGGCACCTCGTGAGGCACCCCGCCTTGATCTCTCCGCCTCCTCGCGAGCTAGCCTGATGAGGCCGTGCCTGAGGAAGCCCCGTGTCGTCTTCCCCGTGAGGCTTGGCCCCTCGCGAGGGTCTTGGGTCTGTGTTGATGAAGACGGACCATGTTCGGCCCCCTTTGAGCCACGCCGCAGGCCGCAGGCAGGCAAGTCTGGGGACCCCCGTTCCCAGAACGCCGATAGAAATCCAGTGTTTTTTGAAGGGAGAAAGACAGTGTTACTACCCCTATCTTGTTTAGATCTGGAGAGGATGAGAGTGTGTGAATAGAGCAACCCTAGCAAGCAAGCGCGGAGGCTCCGGCCTATATATACGTAGTGGGGTAGTTTTCCTTTTTCACTCCATCAAAACAATCGTTTAAAATTGTGTACTACTACATGCCAGGTCGTGGTTTTTTAGTCGTTGATTGTTTTTTGAGATAGCTACCCGCTTGTTCCAAGTGGTGTTACGGTGTGCCAGGTCGCACTTTGTATCGTTCAAGTCTGGTACTACAAGTCCCTCCATTAAATGAACAACCACCCCCTCGTAAAAATTATGAACAAGCCCACGGCTAAAATTAGCAGAAACGTGGGTTGCCCCAACATGCATTATTATTTATATTTTCTACTCCCTCCGTTCCTAAATATAAGTCTTTTTTATTATACACACCTAAGACAAGAAATTTTTTTATTAGCAGTGAACCCCAAATGTCATAGACACAAAAATTGTGGCAAGATTCCCTTAGGCAAGCCAAAGTGTGTCTAACAATTTGAGCAACTTAGGTTAGGCAAGTGTGGCAAGTGTGGGAAAAATAATGTGGCAACATAAGACAAACATAGTCACAATCCAAACAGCCCCGTAATTTTTTGTGACATGCATGAAAATTTGGTTAGTTAAATTTATAGTCAAAATTTGGCAAGGTGCATCAAATCAACACATGCAAGTATCAAAAGGAAAGTCATGGCATGCATGCATGCATTGTACTCCCTCCATTTCCAAATATAAGTCTTTTTAGAGATTGCAACAAGTGACTACATACGAAGCACAATATGTCTACTCCTACATACGAAGTAGCCCATTTGAAATGTGTAAAAAGACTTATATCAAGTGTAGTGCTTTGATGTGTCGCGTCAACTCGTACAAGACCGAGAAATTTGATTACTACAACGCCCTCTGCCTCGCGGACTGAGCTCCGGTGCCTTAACTGCACCAGCCTTTGGCTGCATGACAGGAGGGCCAACCACCTGTTGGGCCCACCTGTCATAGACGCAAAGGCAGGAGCAGTAAGTAGAACCTTTCGCTACACGCTATCCCTCCCGCACGAGGTGGACGGACATGCAGCAGTGGATTCGATACTGTAGAAGTAGGAGTAACATCATTGTTCATCTTCTCGAAGAGGCGAAGAGCCAAGTGCAACCAGAACGTGGCAGTTGCGAACGCTCGCGTGGTGCAGTTCCTTGGAGTACTAGCCAGGCTCTTGCATGAGACAAAATTGCTATTGTTTAACAATTAAACTCCATTATCTATTGGTTGATACTCATTCTGCATAGGTCCACGCGCTTAGCACCGTTTCCTCCTGGGGTCACCAATGTTTATTTGCTAATTAATTGTAACACCCACGATGCGGCTATATCTCCCACGTGTCGGAGCACGACTTAGAGGCATAAACGCATTGTAGGCATGTCGCAAGAGGGGTAATCTTTACACATCCCATGTACTGAATAAGAAAGAGGTACAGAGTTGGCTTACAATCGGCACTTCACACAATACATAAATATAGCATTACATCATCTAGAATACAATCAAGGTCTGACTATGGAACCAAAATAAAGACAACCCCAAATGCATAAGATCCCCGATCGCCCCAATTGGGCTCCACTACTGATCATCTGGAAAGGAAACATAGTAACGTCCTGAGTCCTCGTCGAACTCCCACTTGAGTTCAGTCACATCCCCTGGAATGGCATCATCGACACCTGCATCTGGTTTTGGAAGTAATCTATGAGTCACGGGGACTCGACAATCTCACACCCTTGCGATCAAGACTATTTAAGCTCATGGGTAGGAAAAGGTAGTGATGTTGAGCTGCAGCAAGCACTAGCATATATGGTGGCTAACTTACGCAAATAAGAGCGAGAAGAGAAGGAAAAGCATGGTCGAGAAGCTACAAAGATCAAGAAGTGATCCTAACAACTACTTACGTTCAAGCATAACACGAGACCGTGTTCTCTTCCCGGACTCTGCCGAAAAGAGACCATCACGGTTACACACGCTGTTGATTCATTTTAATTAAGTTAAGTTTCAGGTTCTCTACAACCGGACATTAACAAATTCCCATCTGCCCATAACCACGGGCACGACTTTCGAAAGTTCAAAACCCTGCAGGGGTGCCCCAACTTAGCCCATCACAAGCTCTCACGGTCAACGAAGGATATTCCTTCTCCCAGGACGACCCGATCAGACTCAGAATCCCGGTTACAAGACATTTCGACAATGGTAAAACAAGACCAGCAAAGTCGCCCGATGTGCCGACAAATCCCGATGGGAGTCACACATATCTCGTTCTCAGGGCACACCGGATGAGCCAGACGTCGGGTTGGCATAGAACCTGGTTACCCAAGTGGTGCCGGACATCGCTCAGGTTGGACCAACACTTAGAGAAGCACTGGCCCGGGGGGTTAAAATAAAGATGACCCTTGAGTCCGCGAAACCCAAGGGAAAAAGGCTAGATGGCAAATGGTAAAACCAAGGTTAGTCCTTGCTGGAGGAGTTTTATTCAAGGCGAAGTGTCAAGGGGTTCCCATTATAATCCAACTACGTAAGGAACGCAAAATCAAGGAACATAACACCGGTATAACGGAAACTAGGGCGGAAAGAGTGGAACAAAACAGCAGGCATAAGGCCGAGCCTTCCATCCTTTACCAAGTATATAGGTGCATTAAAGTAAACAAGATATAATAATGATATCCCAACAATAATCATGTTCCAAAACAAGGAACAAACTCCAATCTTCACCTGCAACTAGCAACGCTATAAGAGGGGCTGAGCAAAGCGGTAACATAGCCAAACAACAGTTTGCTAGGACAAGGTGGGTTAGAGGTTTGACATGGCAATATGGGAGGCATGATAAAGCATGTGGTAGGTATCGCGGCATAGGCATAGCAATAGAGCGAGCAACTAGCAAGCAAAGATAGAAGTGATTTCGAGGGTATGGTCATCTTACCTGCAAAGTTCTCCGAGTTGGCGTAAGCTTGATCCTCGTAAGCGTACTCAACGGGTTCCTCGATCACGTACTCGTCTCCCGGCTCTACCCAAGGCAAGAACACAAGCAAGGGAAACACAATCAACCACGGTGCAATGCGCAAGCAACATGATGCAAAACATGGCATGATATGCGGGATGTAATATGCAATGCATATGCGTGCTCTGGAAGGAAAAGATTGAACCAGGCCTCAACTTGGAAAACCAAGAGTGCCGCTGGAAAGATGAGTTGATTTCGATCGAAAACGATATAAACATCACCGGAATCGGATGCACGGTTTGCAAATGGCAAGCAAAACAATAATGGCACCATTCTGCGATTAACAGCACGATGCCATCTAAAATGCAACAAGAAACTAAGCTATTGCACTCTAACATAGCAACAAAGCACATGGCAGTATTCCACTCAAGATTCTTGACAAAAGATGAACACTGAGCTACGGCTAAATCACACAAGAGCAGGTTCAAACAAGCATGGCCAAAGTGCAAAAGATAACAGCATCACAAACTTAGTGGAAATAACAACATGCCAGGAATTAACGTCAGGAAGCAATGTTTAGAGCAAGATAACAACATGCTACAGGAATATATCATGGCAAATCAAGGCATGGCATGAATCTACTCAAAGCATATAACAAAAGTTCCTTACTGACCATAAGCCAAAAAGGATCAGAAGATATGATGGCACCCATGTAAACATAGCAAGTTTCGTTAACAGATTCAGACTTAGCAGAAAACTGGACATGGCAAAAACAGAGTTACGTAGGCATGTTTGCGAGCTCGATGCACTCATCTCAAGGCATTGCATGAAAAACTAAGCATACACCCAGCAAGAAGACATGATCAAGTAGCTAACCATGGCAAGAACCAACTCATAGCATGCATGGATCAACTACAACAACCTTGGCAAAATTGATTAACACATAAACAATCTGCCAGGAACATTTTATAGCAAAAGTATATCAAGATTGAGTCATGCTAGGGTACTCCATAATTGCAAACAAAGACATGGATGGATAGGACATAACAATATATCAAAATCATCCTTACTGAACATGCTCAAAAGAGGCATGGACCACTCTGTAGCAACATGAGTACATGGCATAAAAATAACATCACGGAAATGACAGAAGAATTCTAAGTCCCTGAAATCAGCAACATCACGAGAGCTACTTTGCATGCTTGTGCTAGTCACCACATTGATCACAAAAATACATGGCATACACCCCTGTAAAGATGGCATGGCATAGCCTAAAACACATGTAGGACTCAAGTTCATAGGGGGCACACAATAATCATGGCAAAAATGACAAATGCCCATAATCTGTTAAGAAACAGAAACTAACATTACACTCTTGCAGCAGCATTTTAGGCATCAAGATGGACTCAAACAAGCATGGTGCAATGGAATGAAATGGAATGAAATGAAGAGGACATCCTAACGAACAATTTGATATCTCACACGCACAAAACGGAGCTACGGATGATGAGATATGGCCTGATGGACATAGCTAAAAATAATATGCAAGAAAAAGGACTTAGGCAAATTCGACCTAGGGTTTACTGTAGCTGGATCTGGATCTGGATGGCACGCGAACTGAGGTGGTGCCGGAGCTCGCTGGAGAAGACGCCGGAGTCGAGGAAGAGGCCGGCCGGGGCGGCGAAGCTCGCCGGAGATCGGCACAGGGGCCAGAGCGGGCGCGGCTGCGGCCGAAGAAGGCGCGGG